>NC_051058.1:23906035-23934221 GCF_904848185.1 Acanthopagrus latus
ATAAAAGACTTCCTGTGATGTCAGTGACAACAACCTGAAGACTGACTGTGTGTTCGTCAGTCCTCAGAGCTTCAGTCTCATGTGGGTTCTATATGGATTCTCAGCGTTGATGTTCTGACCCGTCTGTCATTATTCTGTGTGAATTCATGCTGTGATGATTGATAATGTTCCTGTTGTTGTGCACTTCTGGTTTGCTTGACAGATTTCTACACAGACGAGTTTAAAATAAATATTTTTACAATGAAGAGTTCTGTCAGTGTCATTCTGTTCATCAGCACATTAACCTGAAGATGACTGAGAGAAGTTCATCCTGAAGGAGACGCAGAGATCAATAAACACCCAATGTATATTTTCAGATTGATCACAGAGAAGGCGTCTGAAGGTGGAGGCGCCACTCACTCTCTACATCACTGTTTAAAGAACAAGAAGAAGAACGTTTGGTGACGCTTCAAAACCGATAGATCTATAAACCGATAGATCTATAAACCTATAGATCTGTTGATCAGCTGAGGGGACGTGAACATGTTCACAGCTTCACTCTGTTGCCCCCTGGTGGACGCAGGCGGTTCAGCAGCAGCTTGAACTCTGCTGAGTTTCCTCCGTTATCACTGAAGTCGTTGATGTTCTGTGTCGGAGCATAAAAACACTCACACTCCAGTTTTTAAACCATAAATACACAAATAAAAAACTTACTTTGAAGCTTGAAAGCAAAAGAAACACTTTTTTCTTCATGATGTTTAATTTACACAAGAAAACAAATTAAGTTCTGACGTCACGTTATAGCTTCAGCAGCGATTTAAATGATTTAAATACAGGTTTGTCCAGCCATACTGCTGACATACAGTACCAGATTCTGGTCCAGATGTGGGTGCTGGACGTAGACCTGGGTTCTAGACTGGACTGAGATGCAGTTCTGTCTGTGGGCTGGACCAACTCATTAATTTGGAATTTTAACAGTTTGGTGAGTTTGTCAGTGTGTGAGCTTGTTTCAGGTCATTAAACTGTCCTGGAGAGTCCTGGAGAGTCCTGGAGAGCCCTCCCTGTGTGGCAATGATGTTTGTATTTCTGGCGCCAAGATGTCACTGATAGTAAAAGCTGGCTGCGACCTTGAAGACATTGGACACGCCTTCGTAAGGCGTGATGACGGGTTTCAGGTTTCGCAGCTGTTTGTAGTGTCCGAAGTGTCGGATCCTGTAGGAGCCGCTGGGGGCCGCCAGCGGGATGTGCCACTCCACCGTGGAGTTACTCTGCCGGTTCGAACCCTTCAGCCAGTGAAACCTGCAGCGAGAGGCCTCGTCAGGAAACCATGATGGCTGACGGTGACTCGTTGGATTTTAGATATTCATCATTGATTTTGTCGTACAGAGCAGTCGTCTGTGATCATTCGTGACAACGGCACAGATTAATTTCCTTCACTCTTCCTTTCATTTTCAATATCTGATAAATATTTATAGTTTAAAAGCGAATACATCTTTTTGAGACTGTCTTCTCGTTTGGTTATTGGACTCTGACTCCAGCTGCTGCCGTAATTATTCCCAGCTGCTGGGACACTGACGCTGACTCTGTCCACAACATGAACAAGTCTGAACCTGCAGCTTTGTCCAAAGTTCAAATGTCTGTTTTTGAAATGTGTGAAATGTTGATTGATTTCAGAAAACCTTGATATGGATTTTGTTACACTGATGTATTAGAACTTTTACTGAAGTCATGGATCTGAATACTTAACATAGACAAGTCCCCGAGAACACACTGTCCTACCTGGTCTCCCATGATGCATCAGTGTAGACGACCTCCCAGGTGTTTGTTCTGTTGTCATAAATCTCCACCGTGACAAACGTTTTATCTCTCTGCAACAAATGAGAAGATCAATGAGATCAGAGAGGACAGAAGACAGACAGAGGCTGAGGAACAGGTTCTGGTCTTACGATGTCTCCACAGTGTCTCGGGTTTCCTGCTACGAACGTGACGGATACAACATCACCCTGGGAACCAGATCAAAACCCTGAGTTAGTGTCGTTTAGGAGCACAGCAGTGTTTTATGACTGAAAACACTGTGGGCTGAGTACAGAGCCCAGAGGGACGCCATGTGTCCTACCTGTCTGTAGACGGGCAGAACCTGGTCCAGGACGTCTCCAAAGCTGCTGTTCTCTGGTTTTCCATCAATGGACGCCGCAGCCAACAGACTGAAGAGATTATTCTGAAAGAAGGGAGGCTGAGGGCCGATGGGCAGCTCCGACACCCTGTCCTGAAAACACGTTAGCATGACCACACAACCATGAGGAACCATGATGAGACATTCTGAGCTTCAGAACCGTCCATGTTTGGATCGTACAACATGACAACCTTTATATTCTACAGTAGCCATATTTGTTTACATTTAATCGCCATTAATACTCTCCGAAGTAGCTGTTAGCACTTCCTGTTAGCGGTGGACTCCTGGATGTTCAGACAACTTTCACTAGATCACTTTGACACTGAAGAAAACATATCATGGACACTCATTTTGAAAGGACATCACAGATGATGATATCCCCAGGAAGTGTTGGCGTCAGGACTGAGTGACGTTGATCAGGACAGTGTCCGTCTCACTTGTTCAACAGAACCCGGTCTGCTCCGTCAGCTGTGCTGCTGATTATTAAACTGTCTCACCTGTGAGATGGCTCTGGCCAGCCCGCGGTACTTTTGCAGGTATGCACTGAGCGTGTGCGGGCCGTAGATGGTGGAGGCTCCCTCATAGCGCTGCACCTGAACACACAGGTAACAACGTTCACCAGCAGTCTGGATTATTCACACCTGGTGGCGCTGTGCAGTACTGCAGCTCACTGTGTACCTGGTACTCCTCGTAGGTGGTGATGTAGTGAGTGTAGATGTTACTCAGGCCGGCGATCACCACCTCTAAGTCCCTGAACGCCCCGTCTGACTGGAGCTCCTGACACACACACACACACACACACACATACAGAGTCAGTGTGATGACGTGTTGCAGGTGTGAAGCGGTGCTGACGTCGTCTCTCACCTGTCTGACAGCTTCTCTTAACCTCCGTCCCGACATGGTGCTGTGAACAAGCAGAGTGACGAGGTCAGGACGACTCAGTGTCATCAGTGATGTCATCCGTGATGTCATCTATGATGTCATCATGAGTACTATAAGTACTTTTCACTCTGCTACATTTATCTGATAGCTGTAGTTACTTTACAGATTAAAATTATTGATTCAAAATCAATCAATAAATTATGACATATCATTGTGGATTAGACAGAATCACCTCATTGTTGTAGAAGGTACCCAGCAGTCGTACCCCAGTAAAAGTAAAGACGTGGAGTTAAAATATTACTTTGGTAAAAGTGAAGTCCCCCATATGAAAAGTACTCAAGTCAAAGTATTAAAGATATGATCTGATATTAATCATTATTATTATGTAAGTAAATGTGCTACTTTGGCTCTGATGCAGCTTGTAATCTGTAAAGTAACAAAAGTTATCAAATAATGTAGTGGAGTAAAGAACAAATACCTCAGAACTGGACCGAAGTACGATACTTGAGTAAAAGTGCTTCAGTTCATTCTGATAGTGTTTATGATGAATAATAACAGTAAACTGTTACGTCATCTCTCCAGGAACAGCCACGACAGCAACGGAGCCGATGACGATGATCTGAACGTCGACGATCTGGGGATGCCATGGCAACGGCCAGTTCATCTACACGCACACACACAGTTTTTAATTAGTATTTGTCAGAACAGATCTAAAGTTTTCTTCCATCTGTGTTAATTACAGAGAGAACGGAATGCGGTTTGGTTCAGTCTGTGATGTTAAATCTGATCAGACGGATCGATCTCTGTAGTGTTGAAGTCTTTGTGTTGAAGTCTTTGTGTTGTCGGAGAGAAAACCACAGGCCAGATGTTCAACAGTCAGTAAGTTGCTCCTGAGTGAAGGAGGAGTCGTCTCACCTCCCCCGTGCTGAACAAGATGGGTTTGGGATGATGACACGCCTGCGTCTGATTGGATGGCTCACCGACGAGGGCATCTCTGATCCCGTCCCAGAACGGGTCGCCCTCCACAGCGCCTACAGAGAGACAGCCAGACAGTCAGGCAGACAGGAAGTGATGTCGCAGTCTAACAGTTTATGAGAGAAGAAGAGCAGAGTCACCCTGAGTGAAGTTCAGGTCTCCTCCTCCGTCTGTTGTCCCGGCTGCAAAACTGTGACCCAGAGCTGGTTTACATGTGGTGGCCTGACACACACACACACACACACACACACACACACACACAGATCGAGGTTAGTTCACTGTCAGTAATAACATCAGGACTGCAGAGCGTCTGTGGTGAGTTCACTGCCTGGTGGTTCTGTTGGTGCTGACCGTGTGCGTGCTGTTGATCTGAACTGTTACATCCGTCATGTTGACCCACTGATGAGCGAAGTGAAGGAAACCCGTCACCTCCTCTACGGCACTACCATACAGCTCCTGCAGGGGGCAGCACACACATGCACACACACACACACACACACACACTGTCAGTGGGGAAGACGTTGTGCTGATGTCACACACACACACACAGACACACACACACAGACACACACACACAGACACACACACACAGACAGGTACCTTGGCCTTCCTGTAGATGTTGTGTCCGATGATCCTCGTGCTGTCGAACATGTCTTCTCCAGGTCCGAACGCCTTACACTGCTTAGTCTGTCACACACACACTTCCTGTTTATCTTCTGCCTGTAGTGCTGACTGTGTGTGTGTGTGTGTGTGTGTGTGTGTGTGTGTGTGTGTGTGTGTGTGTTACCCCTCCAACAGGACAGGAGCTGTTCAGGTAGTCGCAGGGCAGTCCAGTGTTCACACAGTGAGGCCCTTTGGTGTTCGGACTGACATCGCCGAGGTTACTGGAGGAGAAACCAGCGACAAAACCTCCCTGAGTACACACACACACACACACACACACACACACACACACACACACACACAGGTTTAGAGTTAGAATGAGTTAGTTAAAGGTTCTGTGGAGGTTTGGCTCTACGACACTGTCTGTGATGAGTGACTTCCTGTTGATGTCTGCAGCCTGCAGGTCAGTAAACATGTAAACGATGCTAATGACTAAAACATCGGCTCTGCAAATGAGGAAGGAGATCCATTTGGTCCATATTTTGATGTGCGATGTAACTGGCCAGCTGGAGGACAGTGTCTGGTTACCACGGAGACAACAGAGGCTTTTCACAAAATGTTAAAAAAAACACATCTCTTATTTTCATTGTTCCCATACGGGTCAGTGTTGCAGCTCCTCTATTCACACTCCTGTCTGTTTAAGGACCAGTGTGCTCTGATTGGTCAGCCCTCACAGGCCTGAGCAGGCACCGCCCATCTGACCTCCACCCCTTCTCTGCCATGAGGGGGCGTGGCTGAGGCTGTGACATCACAAGGTGTCCTGATGGTGTGTTTAGAGGTTGAGTGTTCCTCTTCAGTCTTTAGCTTTATGATAAAACAGACATGATAATCTCACGTACTGCTGAGTGAAACACTGAACGAGCTCCTGCTGTGGAGAAGACGTCTGATTGTTTAAAGATAAACCTCACAGCGCTGTTTCAGACGACAGGGAGGAAGTTTTCTTTATGACGTGAGCTCATGAACTCTGTTGCTGATATATCAACATAAAGTATTTTTAAATACTTTTATGTGAACACAGAACATAAACAAAGAATGTTTGTCCTTTAAGGAAGATCGGAGTGAAATCTGATGTCGTTAATCTAAAACACAGAGATCTCAGTGAGCGACTCGACTACAGACGGACGACGCCGAGCAGAAACAAAAACAGTTTAGGACAGTGAGGTGAAGCAGGAGGTGACACAGGACGCTCCTGTCGTCTCAGAGACTCTGATGTGTTTCGTTTCTTAGACCAATCAGAGTGTTGGGCAGTCGGCTCGCTCGAGCCCGAGAGGTGAAACCTCTGTGACCTCATCATGCCCCTCCTCCTGTCAGACAGCAGCTGTCACCTGTCCAGGTAGCTCTCCGGGGTTCTTGTCCTGCTCCATCAGGTAGGAGGCGTAGCCCATGTTGTCACTGCTCACCATGCGGTTGGTGTAGTTCATGCTGACAGCGTGGACGGCGAACCAGCTGTCAGGAGGGGCGGAGTCAAACACACAGTCAGACCAGCGTGAAGTTAAAGGAACAGTTCACCCAAACACCAGGACTTTATATCAGATTTTGTAAGGGTTCTGGTGTTTGGGTGAACTGTTCCTTTAAGATTACAGAAGCATTTAGTGATCAGTGGACTCATTAACAAGCTGTGGCTGTCAGTGTTTGTTAAAGTTCTGAAGGATCCGGTTGATTTAAAAGATTTATTATTTTTATTATTATTATTGCTAACATTATTGATCATGAAGGGGGTGCTGAGCGTCTGAACCTGAGCATTCCGATCCCGTCTCCGTCCAGATCGGTGAACTTCAGCACCGTCACCTGTTTATCTGTGTTCTGCTTGTACCTGAAGGGATCAATAACAGCACCAGTCAGTATCACCAGTCAGATCTCTGTACTACTTCCTGCACGTCTCTGTGTACCTGTGTCTCTCGTCCTCAGGGTTGTTGAGGTACGAGTGAGGACTTCTGTTCAGGCTGCTGTCGCCCAGCTCTCCTCTGCTCCTGTAGATCCTGCCAGGCTTCATGTTAGCGTGGGCTCTGTCTATACTCTGGAAACAAGGCGGGACTTAAATGAATATGACCACATGCTACATCAGGCTCTGTCTATTCACTGGAGACAAAGCTTTAGGACAGACAAGGACAGATTAGAACACAGATCATACGGTTCTCTTACGGTTCTCCACACACACACACACACACACACACACACACACACACACACACACCTTGACGATGCCGTTGACCAGCGGCTCGATGGACGACTTGATGTAACCTTTGCTGGTGATCATGAACAGTGTATACTGGAAATATCCGGCTGGTCCACAGTGTGTGTGAGTCCCGCTCAGAACCACGTTGTCCTGACGGTACAGATCCCCGTACTTCACCTGCAGCGCCTGCAGAACCTGCACACACACACACACACACACACTAACTTTATCTGTATCATTTTACTTCCTGCTCTTCATACTTTGCTTAAAACGTTGACTATGTTCCATAATCCGTGTAGATTTTGTTTTAATTCTGTTTTATAACCTTAATATAATCCGTCACGTTTGATGCCGTGCTGAGCTGAAGTGAATACACTGAGTTCATCACATTAAAGGGGCTGTATGTAGGAACTGACCAGCTGTGTGTGTGTGTGTGTGTGTGTGTGTGTGTGTACCTCCAGTCGTAGCCTCTGTGAGATCATTCCCACGTCGGCGGTGACGAACAAGACTCTCCGCCTCCCGTCGTCGATGATGAAGGCTCGGCTGTACAGGCGGGTGTGTATGCCTGCAGCTGTCTGCTGAGGGTTTGCGTAACCCATCTGAACACACACACACACACACACACACAACCTGGTGTCATTATCTCAAACAAACACATTTGGTGTAATTGTTTTTTAATTTTTTTTTCTTAAAAAAACATGAAAGTAACTCTTTTTTTCTACCAGACGCAGGAGAGACTTCACCTGCCTGTCTGAGCCCACAGCTCATCGTCACATCGTCAGAAATCTAATCCACCTCACTCAGGTATGAACAGGCTCTGTGCTGTTAGCATCAGCATGCTAATAACAAACATCCTCGTGTGCTTCCTCCTGCAGGTCGTTCAGAGATGTTCAGGTTCTCTGCTGACTCATATCTCAGCAGAGAAACCATAAACATTATCAGGGAACCCGTCCGGACTTTGGAGTTTGATTTCCTGCCGGAGAGTGAGTCTGTGATCCTGTGAAGATGTTGTTCATGTGTTGTTCTGTCATTATCATGTGCTCATGTTGTATCTAATGATGTTGTGATGCGCCGGTTCTGACAATAATGTGAAGGAATGAAACACTGACAGTGTGTTGATAATAGATATGATGAGATCATCCACACACTCATTCATGAGGTGAAACACACATTCACAGTTGGACTAGTAGCATTTTTTTTAAATCATGTGGTGATGATAATGTAGTGAATAGCTGAAGTTGTTGCGTTGTGTTGTAGTGTTTGTATAGTTATTATTATTCTGGGTCTTTTAGTTTAGTTCAGTTTGATTTGTTTCTTCTTGTATCAGATAATTCGGTTTTGTTTTGTGTCATTTTGTTTCATGTGATCATCGTCTCATATCTTTTAATATCGTTTAGTTTCATATTGTTTTGTGTCGTTTCATATTGTTACATTTAATAGTGTGTCCCTTGTTGTTGTTGTGTAATGTTGCACTGTGTGTTGTTTTGTATATTCCACACTGTATTATATCTAATATGAGTCCAGATGTGACCATGTTAGATCACCTCCTCCTCCCCCGCTTCAAAAAAATCTTTTACTGACTGGGACGTGTCAGAATCCTTCCTGTCTCAGCGTGGACACCTGGACGTCCATGACTGTCTCTGATTTAATGCCACTGACCAAAGGAACGCAGGCTGTCTGTGATTGAATGCTGCTCCACGTATTACATGTGTGATTGTACCCACAGACGGCTGGACGGGTGAAGGCAGCAGCAGCGTACTGACCAGAGGGATCTCAGCAGGAGGCCCGGTGCAGTCGGCTCGGCCCACTCCGATCAGGTACGGTGGGTTCTGAAATTCTGGACAACACAGACGGGCAGCTGTGAGTTTTAAAGGACTATACCGCAGCTCTTTAACGTTTCAGCTCATTACAGATGCTCATTCTTCAAACCTCAGCGATCCATCAGTTTTTAGATTGATGAACTTTCATAAACAACTAAAAACACATCTCGGAGTGGTTTGTTAAAGGCTGACTTTAGAGGCAGCAGGTTGTGTTGTGTGTGAGAAGTTACAGCAACAAAGTAGGATTTATTCAAATGTTGTCAACATGTTCGTCTTGTCGCAGTGCTGTCAGACTTCCACTGGGTCCGACTGAAGACAGAAATAAATGAAATAATGTTTGAAATGGTAAAACAGTCACTCACTGTCGTCTTCCATCAGACAGACAGGAGAACAGAGAGGAGGGACTATTTTCAGCAGCGGATGAATCCACATTTTGTGCTCTATTATAATCTTGTCTTGGTTTCTGGGGAAACGATCATCGACAGTGTAGATACATTAACAGCTAACAGAGTGTGAGACTAAAGAGTTAGCTGAGCGAGCTAACAAGCAAACCACAGTTAATAAGACTCACTCCACCTGAATCTTCATGAGTGCATGTTCAGTATAAGGAGTACACTGTGTGTGTGTGTGTGTGTGTGTGTGTGTGTGTGTGTGTGTGTGTGTGTGTGTGTGTGTCCTCACCTTTGTCTGTTTTCCAGGTAAACATCATGGCCACCAGTGTCACACACACGGCCGTCATGATGACGAACAGGACGGTCAGCGTGACCTCCAGAGCAGAACAACCACAACACACTGACTTCCTGCGCCCCATCCTGTCTGTCTGTCACAGGAGGGACCGATCGATCAATCAATCAGTCAGAAAACATCAACACACACACACACACGCACACACACACACGCACAGGACAACTTGAACAGACTGCAGGTTGCTTACAGTCTTACAGCCTGCAGACACCTGCTGACTGTGACGCCACGTTTTTAGAGTTTTACAGCTTAGTCTGATCTGAATTGTCACGTGTAGTCAATAAAAATGATCCAATCTGATGCGTTAATCAATAAAGGCCCCTCCAGATGAAACGAGTGGGTACAGACATCACCGCTGCACGCTGGCGCTGCTCACGGTCATAAGAAGCTTCAGCTTCATGTTGATAACAGGATGATTATCTCACAGCGATCGTTTCCTTCAGATAACAAAATAACAAAATCATAATCTCAAGGTAAAGCCATTAAAAGGAGTACAAGCCAAGATGTTCGTAGCAGTTTGGTCCCAGTTTTACACGTTTATTAAACTAGCTTTGAGTTATTCTTATTAACGTGTGGAGGAAATAATCCTGCCTGGGAAGATATACAGTCAAAATATGTTGAAAAGTGTGAGTGCAAGGCAAAACTGTGATTATTATGGAAGCACATTAAATCCAGATAAAGAAAAAATAAAGGTTGTACAAAATCTGAATTATGAGATGAAAAGTCAAAACATATCTCATAAAGTCGATGTTTTATTCTGTTCCACCAGTGTTTTTTAAGAACATTGCAGATTTGTCTGTCAGTTTGATGGACGGCTCTAAATACTACAATACCCATGAGTCTCAGCTGCTGTTGCTGTGGAGAGGGAGCCAGTCAGCAGTGACAGTAACTTCTGGGTAGAAGATGTTGTTACCTGATTAGAGGAGACGCAGCTACGAGGGAATACAGATGCTAGCAAAGCAACACAGAGCATAAAATAATCAGAAAACTCTTTCTTTATCTTTAAAATAAACAGTCACATATCTGAAGCCACAGAATCATCCTGGACTCCACAGAGGAAACACAGCTCAGATGAGGAATGAAGCAGAATCTGCGTTGAGACGAGAGTCGTACTCACCTTCAGCGTAAAACCGCAGAGAGAAAGTGTGTTTGTGTGGATCTGAAGTCTGTCGAGCAGCTCTGAGCAGCTCAGCTGTTATCGAACTGATAAACAGGTTTTCTCCTCTCTCACTCCAAAGGTCACACACCTGAGCTCAGCTCAGATCATAGAAGCTGATTACAGAAGTAATAATGCTGCAGTAAATTAATTCAGACTGTCAGCAAGCTGTTTAGTTTTCCGTTCAGACCTTGAACACATCGTGTTTCCTGCTGTCATGAGATGGAACTCTTCTTCCAGCACGCACGTCTTTAAAGTCAATCCAACAGAAGCAACCGCTGTCTTAATGTAATGTCAATGAATGTAATGTTACAACATATCGCTGTAATATTACTGTAGATTTACTTTAAATGACTGATAGTTCTTTAAGTTTAATAATGTTAATTCTCATCAATACTGTATTTGTCACAGTAAAGTCATGTGCAGGTTACTGTAGAAACACATACAGAATTGTTGTGATTTCATCTATATTACCAGTCAAAAATTACAGTACACTGAATGAATTTACTGCAGTTATAGAACAGTGGTATCATGGCAGTGTTACAGTGTAGAGCTCCACCCTCGCTGCCCTGTTATTCTGTGTAGACATGCAAACTGGAGTTAGCATCAGTCCTGTTGTCTGTTTGATTATTATAGAAAATAATCTGTGTGTCAAACACACGTTTATGATCCTTCGTGGTTCTGTTCATCCAGATAATCTTCACAGACGAACTCCACTCTGTGATGTTTGAAGCATAAATGAAATCTGTGGCAGTAAAAAGCCGATGCTGACTACAACCAGACGACATCACAGTCACATGACTTAAGCCTCATCACCACTAAACACGGTTTGGTCCCACAGATGAAGTCGTTCACTGTGGATTTCAAAATGGACTCTGAACTGAACTCATTTTCCCAGGAGGTCAGGGTGACAGACGCCCTCTGACCAGGGATCCTATTCTCCACCTCTCTCCTGTGGGACAGTTTCATGATTCTCCCTGCTCATTTTGTTCAGAATACTTCCAATATTCACTGTGTTTTACACACTTCAGTCATTTCCAATATTCAGATTTGCAAATTTATTTCTACTTTCGTCAAGTTTGAATAGATTTCAGCCGGAATACACAGTTTCTTTTAGAACTTGTCCCACTCAGACATAACAAGGGCAAAAATAAAGAAGTTTGCACGTCCAGTCTTTGTTGTGTTGAGACCTGTTTTGTGACACCAATTTGTTGTAGAATTTCGTCTCGCTTCAGGAGAGATGACGAAGACTCCGAGACACCGATGACTTACGTTGAGATAGTTTATAAAGTGTGATCATGGAGGAGCAACATCACATCTGTCTGCACAGAGAGCTGCCATGATGATCCTAACCAGTTTCCCAAGTGTCCAGATTATATCTTACAGCTTCAGGAGGACGTGCTTCCATACTTGTTATCTGTTTAATAACATAGCAAGTGGGGTGATGCAGAGTCTCTCCCCTGTAGCCGAGGACTAACAGGTAAAATACATCAGAGACACAAAGTCTGCTAACATGAATAGAATTAAGGCCTCCTTATGAAGTTTACTTCAGACAGTTAGCTTAGCCTTGGCTCGGCTCGTCAGACTTCTGTTCTGTAGAAATATCTACAGTAACTCTGAGTATCTACGTTGCAGAGACCATGAGAGATCGTAGAGCAATCGTCACCATCCTTATCCAGAGGAGGAAGGACGGCTCGGGGAACTTCTACAGGCCCTGGGATCAATACAGGACGGGCTCTGGGAGCGCTGCTGGAGAGTACCCTAACCCCAAACTAACCATCCTGTGACCTCATGAAACTCTGTTAATATATGGTCATGTTTGTTTCAGGTCTTGAGAATCTCTTCCACCTGACTCTGAGGAAGCGGTGCGAGCTGCTGGTCGACATGGAGGACTTTCATCAGCCCAGAGTCCCACAGACACAGACTGCATGTACCAGGATTCACTGATGGAGGGGCAGGTGAGTCACTGATAGAAGTTGTTTTGTGTCTTGCTTTTTAAATTTCCATATTTCATGCATTTTATTGTACAAAGTGGCCAACACATAATCCAAACACAAGACAGTAATTGAGTGAAAAACCTAAACAAAGCTCCTCTAACAGAGTCCATCTCATCCTGTCCATCCACAGCAGCTGCCATGAAACCAGAGCAGCCAGAGACACAAGTCGGAAAAGTTAAATATGAGATGCTAGATGACACAATAGTTTGTGTACAGTATCATGCACATACAGTACAAGTGCACTGATAGAGATACACAAGGTGTGATGGACTGAGTCAACAAACAGGTGAAAAAATTTGATTGGCAAAACAAAAAAATACAATAATACAAAAAATAAAATTAAAGATTGATTATTCATTTAAGACAGAGGCTGATAGTTGCTGACACCTGGACGTTGCACCTGGTTGCTGGAAATCATTAACCAACAGAAGTCGAGAGGTCAAAGCTCAAATGCATCTTTTTATACGTTTGTGTGGCGGCCAGACACAGACCGCTACAGTGACCGTCCACAGGAGAGAGCTGGGTCATGTATCCGCAGCTTCCACTGAACTTTATTTTCTCAAGTTTTAAAAGAAACATGGTGTCAGTCAGGATTTGAATGAAGGTGTTGAGGTAGAAGCGACAACACTGAAAATAGCAATATGAAGAGACGGACAGATTTTCAACCCTAAAACCCTTGAGACTGTTGTAAAAACTAGCTGGTAGAAGTGGGACAGTTTGGGCAGGACTGGAACATGTTGGTTAAGTGACAGAAAGTCTGAGATCATCGATCACATCCCTCATCTAACCTGCTGGAGAGATGGGCAGGCCGGACTTACTGTACTGAACTCTGTGATAAGTTTATATTGTCTCAGGCTAAGTCACCTGGCAGAGTGATCTGCAGTCCGCTCTCCCAGCTGGCTCGAGTTAACAACTGAGTCATTAGGTTATAAAGTAAGAGACGTGGCCTTTAGATAGAACTCCTGCTGTGAGAAGAACATCCAGACCATCTGGAGGTGAACTGAGATCAAACTGAGCGATGTCGTGTTGTGGAAACCATCTTAATAAATGTCAGCTACTCATGGTGAAGCTGAAACAGAACTGAGTCAAACCGGAGCAGAACTTTATTTGCAGTCCAGTAGAAACCAACAGGTTTCGGTAGACCAAGTCCCCCCAGAGACCTGCTCCTTCCTCGCATGCTTACCAGCACAAGTCAGATATGATCATGTAAGAACTTGTATTTAATTCATGGGACCTTGTGAAATCCTGCAGCTGGACTCTAACGGCTGTTTTACTCTGAGCCTCTCCAACATCCTGTTTCTCACTTGATTGATTTGAAACTGTCCTGAACGTCAAAGAAACCCTGAGGATCATTTACAACCTGAATGTTAATGTGATCAAATGAGACACATGAGATCAGTGTGACAAAGTGTGATGAATAATTATCAGTGTGTCAGTATTAGAACAAGTCAGACAATGACGTCACTTTACTGTAACAAGCCTTTAAAACCAGGGAAAGACAAAAATTATGACATATCACCACAACCGAGGTGTATCTCATCTCATCACAACATGTAGTCCTGCCCGCTACACGTCTACTGAATTGAGATCTGAGATTCAGTTGGTTGTACTTTTGTTGTGTTCCTGTAGGAGACGCCCCGAGTGGTCACAGTGGACAGAAGTTCTCCACCTTCAACAAAGACCAGGACGCTGTGGAGGGTGGTAACTGTGCCAGATCACACCTGGGAGCGTTCTGGTACAACAGTTGTTTCAACACAAATCCAAACGGGGTTTATCGTTGGGGGGGCTGATGGAACTCTCTATGCTGTTGGAGTGGAGTGGGCCCAGTGGAAGGGCTGGGACTACTACCTGAAGAGCATCAGCATGAAGGTCCGTCCTGTGCAGAAGATCTCCAGGACCGTGTTACAGCAGAATATCATCATCAAAGTGAGAGTGTGAGTGTGAGAGCAGCTGATTCTCTGCTGCTTCAGATGTTCCCTTCAGTCTGCTGCTGCAACTAAACACACACTCAGCTTTACAGCCAGACTCACTAGTTTCAACACAACGTCTGGTCTGAATCATGATCTGCTGCACGCTGACAATAAATGAGAAGCAGACACAAAGCTGATGTGATGGATGTCTTCACTGCGTCTGTCTGTCTGATTCTCTGTCTGTCCTGTTCACAAACTGAGGTGATGAGGCCTCGCTGCCCTCTAGTGGTCACGCTGACACACTACAGCTGCGTCTTCTGTAACTGTGACAGGGATCAACACTGCTGATAGTGACCACCATCAGTCAGACGTCATTAACAGCATCACTCAACAAATCACATGGAATTCAAAGAGCTTCACATAAACAGCTGTGGTCCAAAGTTAACGTACACCTGTAAAGAACAAGTATATCAAGTCTGGAGTTCCTCAAAACATCTGAACAAATATTAGACTTCCTGTCTGCACACTTCTGAGGTTTGATTTCCACCAGATTTGAAGGGACAGGTCTACATTTCCCCACAGAACAGATGAATCAGAAGGACTATTTGTCCCGCAAACGAGGAAATGTCACAGCAGCCAAAGGACAGTAATATTACAGTAAACAACAATAACAGTAAGAATGAAATGATGTAATAAAAAGGCAGGACAGATAATAGACTCGTATATACATCATATTGTACGGAGGACCAACAGGAGGACAAGGTCGAAGAGACTCAGCAACATGAAACTGTCCTGGACTGGGCTGCCGGCTCTGAATGAGGAGGCGGTTGAACGGATCAGAACCTGATGTGATGGTGTTTCAGTGCGTCCCCTTTGGGTCCAGTACTGTAATCATGGACTTTGATGCTCCTCTACAACCAGCTGGGAAACTCAGACTGAACACGTGTTGCCGAGTCAGTTTCTATTGGACCTTGATTCATCAGTACCAGCCTGTAACGGTCCCATTGTGAAGTTCTTGCCGTCTTTTAGTTTTAGCTGAGTCTCACGGTCCCTCTGGATTGATTGCTGCAGATTCAGATCACCTGTGTGCACAATGAAACACAGCCACTGTCTCTTCTGTTGTTCTGTAGCTGGGACAGAATATAGGCACTTACATTGATTTTTACAACCAACAACAGAGTCATTTACGACTCTAGCTCTGAGTGAAACTCTGCTGTCTCACTGCTGGACACACTGAACTTCACCTCGGAGATGAACGCCTCCTCTCAGATATCTCCTGTCTCCGCTCAGAGGAGGTCGGCCTATGATAATGACTCCTTTAGTTACGTAACGACAGGAGCAGAATCTGAACAGCCTGTAGGAGCTCCGTGGTACCAGTGGGGCTGCAGGCTCAGAGAGGACCAGCTTATATATGTAGAGACCAGAGAAAACCTGTTTTTCATAATATGGGACCTATAAATAAGTCTTATATGGTGCACCTTGACTGAAATGTTTCATATTTCATATTGACTTTTATACAATTCCAAGTCTGTCTGCACCACAATCACTCTTTCTGAAATCCTTCAGACTTGCCTTTCCAGTAGAGGTCGCTCCTCTCTCACTCCCTGTGCTCCTCTGCCCTGACCCCTACAGGTCAATAAGGGAGGTGGAGTGATTATTATTATTATTATTATTATTATTATTATTATTATTATTATTATCATCATCATCACCCACTGGTTATAATCATACATGAATGAGCTCAGCTCCTGTTTCACCGTGTGCATCCCTGCGTAAAGTGAGAACAGCTGATGCTCCAGAAGTTGGTCTATGGTAAAAAGACACACTGAGCTGTATAAACAACCAGCTTCACAACACACTTCAGACTAACTAGCTAAGTAGCAGCGTTCTGTTAGAACTGGAATGTAACTTTTGACCGGAAACAACAAAGACGTGTGCAGAGATTGTTTCTGGTCTATATATTGTCTCTAGTGTGCAAGCTAGGTTTGTATTAGTCAGACAGGGAGCGCTTGGTTCATTAATTCCATGGGACTTTCTGCTGTTAGCGGGGGGGCGGAGCTAACTAACTGTTACTGCCAGCAGTGATGAATACTTACCTTTAAAGTTAATACTAAATACTTAACTTTCTTATATCCATTATTCTTCATCGCGTTCTTCTCCTCATGCTGTTCTAGTCGCTCTGTGTGCTTCAGGGAACACAGCTGCAGGTACCGAGTGCAAGCAGGATGAAAAACATGGCCTGGACTGCAGTGATGAGGGCGTTCTCCATATGAGCAAGTGGAATGGACTGGATAAGGACGCACTGAAGGGCTCTCTACCTCACACTGTGAAGTGAAGGAAACTGACGGATTTATGATCATCTTTAAGTGAATAATGACAGGTTATATGATTATTTATTTAAACTCATATTCTGACCACTTTATATTGAATTTGGCATGAAATAGAAAATAGATGGGTAAAGTACAGGTACCTCTCAGTTGTACCTTAAGGGGCCATTAACTGTCATTTCAACCTCTGTTAATGTTCTCAGGTGAAGCTCGCCCTCAGGTGAACCATGAGTGTTCTCCTCCCGCCCGCGAACAGAGCGGACGAAGCGACGCGACGCGACGCGACGCGCTGCTCTCCTTCTGGCTCGCGGGGGTCTCGCGCCGCTGTGAGACCAACAGGAACAGCTTCAACACGGTTTCTGCGTCACAGAGACAACTTCCTGTAGGGGGTCAGACCGTCAGACCGTCAGTCAGACCGTCTCAGAGCAGCCGCACGGCGGAGCTGGACGCACTTCTGCTGAGAGTTCACCGGCAGACGCTCGGCGGAGATGAGGACCGTGTTGTCCGTGTGAGCGGCGAACCGACAGCCAGGTGTGTGTGTGTCTGTGTGTGTGTGTGTGTATCTGTGAGTGTTGTGTTCGTCCGGTGACAAAGACACAAACGTGTCAGGCTGTTCGGAGGTGAGACCACGAAATCTACAAGCGAAGACAGACGCGAAAACATGAAGGAGCGTCTGAAGGAGAAACCTGAGTCCTGATGACAGATGACACGTTAAAGCCTCACAGCTCCAACCCGTCCAGAGACCCAGTGGGTCAGAACACAGAGGTGAAGCTGCAGCTCAGCCTGTCTGAATATCTTTTATATATAATAATAGAAGTGATGATGATGATGTGTACTTTGTTATTGTGACCTCTGACCAACTGTTGCTTCTTTAACTGCTCTCAGCATTTATTGATCAGACTGTTTTGTCTTATCAGAGGTTGAATGATCAGATGATTGGTGTTCACAGCTGTTGACCTGCGTCTCCATGGTAACCACACATGTTTGGTGCGGACTAACAAATATCAGCCGTGTCCCTGCAGGTCGTCGTCATCGCACCATGTGTCCGCCAGACTCAGGACCTCCGGCTGCCCAGCCCGCCGCCCTGGACGGTGGGTGGGGCTGGGTGGTGGTGCTGTGCAGCTTCATGGCTCTGCTGCTGGGGTACGGCTCTCCTCAGTCGCTGGGCATCCTCTACCCCGAGTGGCTGCTCACCTTCAGGGAGGGGAAGGCCATGACGGCCTGGGTGGGCTCCCTGGTGGCCGGAGGAGGACTCATAGTGGGTGAGGAACCGTCTGCTCGACTCTTTCTCTCCTGTGTTTCTGCTTCCTCTCGTCTCTCACGTCTGCTCCCCTCCAGGTCCCGTCTGCAGTGTTTGCGTGGTGAACTTCGGGGCTCGGCCCGTCGCTGTCTTCAGCGGTGTGATGGTGGCGGGGGGGTTCATGCTCAGCGCCTTCGCTCCCAACGTCTCCTTCCTCATCTTCTCTTACGGCATCGTGGTTGGTAAGAAGTAGCCGCTGTCAAAGTTAACTGTTGCTTCCTGACATTGCTGAGAAATCCACAGCAGCTTCCATGAAACCAGAGTGGCCAGAAATACAGGTCAGAGGTGTTCAGTATGAGATGCTAGATCACACCATGTAAGTCTGTCATGTAGGCTATAATATCAAGCCGCTCAGCAGGAGCAACACCAGCTACATTCACAGGTAGTCAGTAAATGACAGCTCACCGCGACCTGTTTACCCTGAGGAGATGTTTGTCATCGTAAGTAGCTAGCTTGCTAGTTCAGCATGACACAGACAAGTGTATCGTTAGCCGGTTGGTTTTAGACAACAAAATGGTAAATACGGATCAATTGTAAGTGCTATAAACCGTCAATGTTAAGTTCAGTCAAATCCTCCCACATAAGTCAGTTACGAATCGTATCAAACCGGCTGAGCTCACCCGCTGTGCTGTAAGTGCCGTTCTTCATTTTGATGTGCTGCTGCTGTTTGAGAGGCTTCACATGAGATCATCGATGTGATGATGAGACTCACTGTTCTATTCTGGAGCGGTCACGAATTCCCACCCTGTTTCTCAGTATTTGTTACCTTTTTGCGCTGTGAAGCGGCGAGATGGGAAAGATGTGGCAGTAACCAGCCAATTAAATTTTATTTTGTTATCCACAGTTGTTCAGGACCCTCAGATAAAAGTCCGATGTGCACCTTTAACTGTTACCTTTGAGAGCCCCTGCTCTGGTTCACCTGGACCGCCAGATGTCTCAGCCTCATTATATATCCTGTCTGTGAGGCTTCATTAACAAGGTTTAATTATATCCTGTGTTTGTGTCTCAGGTGTCGGTAACGGTCTACTGTACGCTGCCGTCGTCGTCATCGTCTGTCTGTACTTTGACAAGAAGAGAGGCGTGGCCCTGGGGATAATACAGACAGGTATGACTGTCACACTTCCTGTCTGCAGGTAGCACAAACAAGTTATTATCTCAGATTCAAAGGTTGGTTGTCTGATTCTGTGATGTAATTATACACTGGCAGTGTATAACATGATCATCGCTATTGTTTAATAATGTCCTCCAGCAGCATCCAAATGTGTGTTTGTAGTGATCTGAAGCTGAGACTCCTCCTCTCCTCCTCCTGAGGATATAAAGTCCTCCTCTCCTCCTCCTGAGGATATAAAATCCTCCTCTCCTCCTCCTGATGATATAAAGTCTTCCTCTCCTCCTCCTGATGATATAAAGTCCTCCTCTCCTCCTCCTGAGGATATAAAGTCCTCCTCTCCTCCTCCTGATGATATAAAGTCCTCCTCTCCTCCTCCTGAGGATATAAAGTCCTCCTCTCCTCCTCCCGAGGATATAAAGTCCTCCTCTCCTCCTCCTGAGGATATAAAATCCTCCTCTCCTCCTCCCGATGACATATAATCCTCCTCTCCTCCTCCTGAGGATATAAAGTCCTCCTCTCCTCCTCCTGAGGATATAAAGTCCTCCTCTCCTCCTCCCGAGGATATAAAGTCCTCCTCTCCTCCTCCTGAGGATATAAAATCCTCCTCTCCTCCTCCCGATGACATATAATCCTCCTCTCCTCCTCCTGATGATATAAAGTCCTCCTCTCCTCCTCCCGATGACATATAATCCTCCCCTCCTCCTCCTGAGGATATAAAGTCCTCCTCTCCTCCTCCCGATGATATAAAGTCCTCCTCTCCTCCTCCCAATGATATAAAGTCCTCCTCTCCTCCTCCTGAGGATATAAAGTCCTCCTCTCCTCCTCCCGAGGATGTAAAGTCCTCCTCTCCTCCTCCTGAGGATATAAAATCCTCCTCTCCTGCTCCCGATGACATATAATCCTCCTCTCCTCCTCCTGAGGATATAAAGTCCTCCTCTCCTCCTCCCGATGATATAAAGTCCTCCTCTCCTCCTCCCGATGACATATAATCCTCCTCTCCTCCTCCTGATGATATAAAGTCCTCCTCTCCTCCTCCCGATGACATATAATCCTCCCCCCCTCCTCCTGAGGATATAAAGTCCTCCTCTCCTCCTCCCGATGATATAAAGTCCTCCTCTCCTCCTCCCAATGATATAAAGTCCTCCTCTCCTCCTCCCAATGATATAAAGTCCTCCTCTCCTCCTCCTGAGGATATAAAGTCCCCCTCTCCTCCTCCTGAAGATATGAAATCCTCCTCTCCTCCTCCCGATGATATAAAGTCCTCCTCTCCTCCTCCCGAGGATATAAAGTCCTCCTCTCCTCCTCCCGATGATATAAAGTCCTCCTCTCCTCCTCCTGATGATATAAAGTCCTCCTCTCCTCCTCCTGGGGATATAAAGTCCTCCTCTCCTCCTCCTGAGGATATAAAGTCCTCCTCTCCTCCTCCTGATGATATAAAGTCCTCCTCTCCTCCTCCTGAGGATATAAAGTCCTCCTCTCCTCCTCCTGGTGATATAAACTCCTCCTCTCCTCCTCCTGAGGATATAAAGTCCTCCTCTCCTCCTCCTGAGGATATAAAGTCCTCCTCTCCTCCTCCTGATGATATAAAGTCCTCCTCTCCTCCTCCTGAGGATATAAAGTCCTCCTCTCCTCCTCCTGGTGATATAAACTCCTCCTCTCCTCCTCCTGATGATATAAAGTCCTCCTCTCCTCCTCCTGAGGATATAAAGTCCTCCTCTCCTCCTCCTGGTGATATAAACTCCTCCTCTCCTCCTCCTGAGGATATAAAGTCCTCCTCTCCTCCTCCTGAGGATATAAAGTCCTCCTCTCCTCCTCCTGATGATATAAAGTCCTCCTCTCCTCCTCCTGATGATATAAAGTCATCAGGTGTCTCACCTGTATTAAGATGAAGGCTTCACTGCAGCTGCTGAGATAAACAGCAGTGATGCAACACGATGGTGTAAATAATTTCATCTATGAGCTGTTGGCGTTTTCTTTATTGATCCTGTGATCTGTTCACTCTGTTGCTGCTTCCAGTAAAAAAGCTAGATGGTGGAGACGTCTGTATGCTGACAACGTCTTACTGTACGTACAGAAGTGTCACTGCAGTGAAACATGACCACCTGTCTGCAGGTACGAGTGTGGGCGGCGTCCTGTACTCTGTGCTGCAGGGCGAGCTCATCCAGCTGTTCGGTGTGGACGGCTGCCTGCTCGTTGTCGGAGCGTTGGCGCTCAACGTAGTGGCATTCGCCGGCCTCATGCGACCTTTGACCCCGTCCAAATACTACCTCCAACAGCACGCTGCCGTCTCAGGGCGGGCGGCTGAGGAGCCGTCCAATCAGAAGCCTTCAGCCAAAGATTTAGTTATCGCCATGGAAACCAAGGAACTGCCAGTCACATGTTCAGCCTCCATCAAGATCAAGACAAGACGATATTGTCAGTGAGTGTAACACACACACACACACACACACACACACACACACACACACACACACACACACACACTCACTGGTGATGTCGGTGTGTAATTTGTAAGACATAGAAATGAAATAAATAATCAGTTGTCGTATCTCTAATGACGAGAACACACACGAGATGTGGATTCATCTTTTGTCTCCGCAGGTGTTTGTTCTCCATGCTGTCCGTCCTTCAGGACAGAGTCCTCATGGCGCTGTGCGTCTCCCTCTTACTCTACTGTCTCGGTCAGTCTCTTCTTCTCTTCTTAGTCGACACACATCTCTCAGTCGTCCGGCAGCTGAACCTGCTCACCTGTATCTCCTCGTCCTCCTGCAGGTCAGTTCCCCCCTCAGCTCTTCCTGGAGGACCTGGCTCGGAGCTCCGGGCTGACGGACGGCGTCTCCTCCATGTCCCTGGTCTCCCTCAACTCCATTGGGAGCAGCGTGGGTAAACTGGCGCTGGGCATCATAGCCGACCTGCCGCAGGTCAACAGCGTCCTCCTGTATGCTCTGACAGTCGGAGTGAGCGGGCTGGGAGTGCTGCTCATCCCCCTGAGCAGGTGAGACACAGAGGACAGGTAACAGAGGACACACACAGAGGACACACACAGGTAGCAGAGGACACACAGGTAACAGAGGACACACACAGAGGACACACAGGTAACAGAGGACACACACAGGTAACAGAGGACACACACAGGTAACAGAGGACACACACAGAGGACACACAGGTAACAGAGGACACACACAGGTAACAGAGGACACACACAGGTAACAGAGGACACACAGGTAACAGAGGACACACACAGAGGACACACAGGTAACAGAGGACACACATAGGTAACAGAGGACACACAGGTAACAGAGGACACACATAGGTAACAGAGGACACACACAGGTAACAGAGGACACACAGGTAACAGGACACACACAGAGGACACACAGGTAACAGAGGACACACACAGGTAACAGAGGACACACACAGGTAGCAGAGGACACACAGGTAACAGAGGACACACACAGGTAACAGAGGACACACAGGTAACAGAGGACACACACAGGTAACAGAGGACACACACAGAGGACACACAGGTAACAGAGGACACACACAGGTAACAGAGGACACACAGGTAACAGAGGACACACACAGGTAACAGAGGACACACACAGGTAACAGAAGACACACACAGGTAACAGAGGACACACAGGTAACAGAGGACACACACAGGTAACAGAGGACACACAGGTAACAGAGGACACACACAGGTAACAGAGGACACACACAGGTAACAGAGGACACACAGGTAACAGAGGACACACAGGTAACAGAGGACACACACAGGTAACAGAGGACACACAGGTAACAGAGGACACACAGGTAACAGAGGATTACAGTCATCAGCGTCTCTCTGTGTTTCAGGTCGTACCTGGACCTCCAGGTGCTGTCGGTGGTTCTGGGCTTCATGGCCGGGAACTGGACCCTGACGCCGTACGTCACCAGTCAGGTGGTCGGCACGGAGAAACTCGCCGAGGCTCATGGGATGCTCATGTTCTTCGGAGGCGTTGGCCTCATGCTGGGTCCTCCTGTCGTAGGTCAGAGGTCGTTCACCTCACCACCGCAGATTCTGTTGATATTCTAGTATTGTGAGGAAATGATGGTATTTATCTGGTACCCCTGCTGGCACCAGCCGTCCTGAGGGATCGATCAGTGTCCAGCTCTCAGTCCTTCAGTTCAGCTACATTAAGGTCTGATGTGATGTCACTTCCTGCTCTGTATGAAACAAACCATCCATCACTGAGACAAACAGACTCCATGTTTCTACTCAAAGACAGAAAGAAGTTCATGTAGAACATTTGCTGAATTAACAAGGAAACAATGAATTAGAATCTGAGTACAATCACTACGTTTGTTCTGGCAGTCTGGTGATGTTGTGGTTGATATATACTCGCTGTGTTTTTGTCTTCTTCAGGATGTTTCTATGACTTCACTCAGTCGTATGACATCGCCTTCTGCCTCAGCGGCGGCTGCCTGATAGTTGGCTGCCTCACTCTCTTCCTTGCCGCCATCCTGCCGCGAAGAGAAAACACTCGTCCTCCTCCTCTTCTTCCTCTACATGAGACTGAGCTCATGAGCTGCACTGTTACCATAGCAACAGATGCAGCCTCACAGGTCTGACAGACTTGAACAAGTCTGCATCCTGATGTTCATGTTTACAAGGAGTTCCTCCTGAGCCAATGAGTCAAATCAGACGTTTGTTGTTTTTTTTACTTGATTCTGAAAAGATAAAGAGTCACAGGGCAGCGAGTCGATCACAGAGAGATCTGTCCTCTCACTGGACTCTTCTGGACTGATCTTTGTTGCCTGGAAGACAAAACTCAGGGAGACAGAAGCTTAACTTCAGGTCTTTTCTGAACTCGAGTCTTTTTAAAACACATTTCCAGGTCGGTTGAAGTTTTGTGTCAGATATCAGAAATAAAAGTCTTCCTGTGAGTGAATTCTCAGGGTTTTTAACTTTGTGACCTTTAATTTGTTCCCAGCGTCAGTGTGAGCTGACGGACTGAGAGTCAGATGTTTCATTCTAAATGGACTTTATGTGTCCAGTCGGACCTGAAGTGATGAAGCCTGGAGCAGTTTGTCTTTCATTGGATCGTTTTTTGTGTCGTTGTAGTTTAAATTCATTCGACTGAGGAATGTTTTTTGTAAGATGTTTGTCTCTTTGCTGTTTCTGTTGTTGCTGTCGCTCATTTTCTTGAAGAAAAGGTCCATCATCCTGATCACTGAGTGTAAAACTGAGAGTTGATATGAAGAAAATAAAATAAAGACTGTTTGGATCTCATGATAATTTCCATCAGCTGATGGTTCTGTAGAGACTGAGAGTGAACAGAAACATGTTTCTGATGCTGTTTGTCAGTGAACTGAAGTGACATTAACACAGAGTAATGTTTGTTCCTGACCGTCCATCCTTACAGCCTGTCCTGCAGGAGACGTTCAGGTTCTCGTGTAAAAGCAGAAGTTCTGATCCAGCTTGTTTCCTCCAGTACAGTAACAGAGTTCAGGCTCTGACATGGACTCAGAGTATCAGAGTAAAAAGTCTCCCTCTGAAGGACATTTGTGCTCAAAGCTAACTGAAGCTCACGTCATATTAACAGAATTCAAAGACTATTAAAGTTAAAGGTAGAATCAGTAGGATTTGTCCCAGCTGTTCCTGAACGCACCACAGAGACAGTTGATTGTTGAGTCTCATTCCCAGGACGTCAAATAGACACATGTTGGGTTGGTAAAGCGTCCCGAGCAGCAACAAAGAGAGAAAATCAGAAACTCTCTGCAGATACGAGACACTAACACGCCTTTTCTCCACATTCCAGCCTCCCTCTCTGTCTGTTTACGGCTTTTACGTCTTTGTCTCGTCTCGCTGCGTCTGATTGGTCCACATCAGTCTGCTGATGTTGGGAAATAACAAGAATCCAGAATTCACCTCAGATGCATCAAACTAAAGTAACGAGGCTGTTGTGAAGCTGTGAGGAGGAGAAAGTTCAGGTGTTTGTGTTCAGAGATACTCAGATACATGAAACATGTACTGCAGTACAGTAACTAAGTATTTGTACTTCCTGATGATTAAAGAATCACAACAGATCTGCTTTTTACATTTTATTTACAGAGGAGCATTTGGCTTTAAAAACATCTTCGATGTGAACACACAGATGTTACAGAACTCCTCCTGGGTCCATCAGAACTCCTCCTGGGTCCATCAGAAGTACGGTGTTGGGTCGCTCTTGTCGCACATCTGGACGTGGACGTGTGAGGTGATCCCGGGGTAAACACTCTGCATGGGCAGCATGGTGCCGATCTTCTGGCCCTTCCTCACAGATCCTGAGGTTTTCTCAGGCCGAACGTAGAACAACTTAAAGCACAGACCTGCAGGAACAGATGACCTCAGTAGAAGTACAAATACCACACTGTGCAAATACTCCAGTACTGCACTCAAAATGTCATGTGCAGTAGTGAGGTACTGTCAGGCTAATAATGAGGCTACATAATTATTTTTATTCTGGATTAAATATTAATATATAAATCATTTTGCAGATTATCGTCTCCATGAATCCACAGATTGTTTGGTGACAGCAGAGGAAACAGAGTTACATTTAGAACACAACCTCAGAGTTTATCAGCTTTTAGTGAATCATGAAAGTAACTAAAGCTGTCAGGTAACTAGTGGAGTAAGAGTCCAGACGCTCCTCTGTGAGACGCCGTGGAGCAGAACTGGTCTCTGACCTTCTCCTCTCAGGTTGATGCCGTTGTTGATGGCCGCCTTCGCCGGGTCGGTGTACACGATGACGTTTCCGTGCAGCGTGACGTCAAACGGAGCGTAGACGGTGGACCCGTCTCTGCACACGATGTCCAGACCTTTGTGGACCCGGTCCCCCCTGAAACACATCCAGATGTTAACAGCAGCTTGTAACTCAAGTTATCAGATACATGTAGTGGAGTGAGGAGAACAGCATTTGTATCTGAAATGTAAATATTTAAATAAAGTACCTCAGAATTGTTCTCAAGTAAATGTACATATTGTTCCTTCAACCACTGATTAGTACTCGTGTTCATACTCGAGTAAAAGTTAACATGTAACTTTGGTAGAAGTGAGTCAAAGAAATTAAATGTATGAAGCATCACAGAGTTCTGACAGCTGCAGGATTTACATTCATTTTTCACTGTTTTATAATCTGATGTAAATTCTGATGCAGAATGTAATCTGATCCAATACCAAGTAATTACAGGGCCAGTACTGCCGATACTGACACCTGAACATTCCTGATCATTGAGTGATTTTGTACTTTTGCCTTTAATTAGCTGATCATGATGATGTCAAAACACAGGACAAAGATTTTAGCCAAATAAGAAAATTATATTTAGCATAATTAAATCTAAATCTGCATGCAGCCTAAATATGAATACTAATGTTCCTTCAACAGATACACAAAGAAGTTATTACATTCTGCCATGTTTATACTTCAGAGTGAACCTGAGTGACAGAGACGCTGGTAACAGAGGACACACACAGGTAACAGCTGCACAACTCTGAAGAAATACAAGTGATTTCCTGAACGTACAGAAGAGAAAATACAACAAAAATATCAATCCCATCGCGCTAGTATTGATCCGATATCAATACTCACCTTGGTGTCGATATTATCACTATTTGGATAGATCCGCCCACCCCTGCTGTGTTGTGTTACTGTGTTGTGTACCTGTGTTGTGTTACTGTGTTGTGTACCTTTGATGTGTTACTCTGTTGTGTTACTGTGTTGTGTTACTGTGTTGTGTTACTGTGTTGTGTACCTATGTTGTGTTACTGTGTTGTGTACCTGTGTTGTGTTACTGTGTTGTGTTACTGTGTTGTGTACCTTTGTTGTGTTACTGTGTTGTGTTACTGTGTTGTGTTACTGTGTTGTATACCTGTGTTGTGTACCTGTGTTGTGTTACTGTGTTGTGTTACTGTGTTGTGTACCTTTGTTGTGTTACTGTGTTGTGTACCTGTGTTGTGTTACTGTGTTGTGTACCTGTGTTGTGTACCTATGTTGTGTTACTGTGTTGTGTACCTATGTTGTGTTACTGTGTTGTGTTACTGTGTTGTGTACCTATGTTGTGTTACTGTGTTGTGCACCTGTGTTGTGTTACTGTGTTGTATACCTGTGTTGTGTACCTATGTTGTGTTACTGTGTTGTATACCTGTGTTGTGTACCTATGTTGTGTTACTGTGTTGTGTTACTGTGTTGTGTTACTGTGTTGTGCACCTGTGTTGTGTTACTGTGTTGTGCACCTGTGTTGTGTTACTGTGTTGTGTTACTGTGTTGTGCACCTGTGTTGTGTTACTGTGTTGTGTTACTGTGTTGTGCACCTGTGTTGTGTTACTGTGTTGTATACCTGTGTTGTGTACCTATGTTGTGTTACTGTGTTGTGTTACTGTGTTGTGTACCTATGTTGTGTTACTGTGTTGTGTTACTGTGTTGTGTACCTATGTTGTGTTACTGTGTTGTGTTACTGTGTTGTGTACCTGTGTTGTGTTACTGTGTTGTGCACCTGTGTTGTGTTACTGTGTTGTGTTACCGTCTGGCCCCGTAGTGTCCCTGTCCCCAGGAGTCCGACCTCCGTCTGCTGTTGTTAGAGTTCCCACTGCAGAGAGGACCGAACGTCACAGCATCACACACACACAACACAGCTGGACACACACACACACACACACACACACACACACACACACACACACACACACACACACACACACCGATAAAACAAACACATTTGAGCACTTGTCTGTTTTCTGATGAACGCTTCAGATAAATAATGAAAATGATTCAGCTTCTCACCGAGCACGACGACGACGACACGTCTCATCTTGAAGAGTGGCAGTTTGATCCAGATGAAGAGGTTCTGGTGTCGCTCAGCCTTTATACCAGCTGATGTTTCAACACAGTGGAAAGTCCACAGTGACTCAGACAGCAACAGGTCAGCTGGAAGGTTTATTATTTCACAACAAGC
>NC_051058.1:23934321-24029321 GCF_904848185.1 Acanthopagrus latus
GGCTGAACTGACAGCAGCGGCAGATTTATCTCAACAAGTTTAATAATGAAGCTCAGTCAGACTTTGTTCACATCTGTTGGTCTGTTTAACTGATCCAGTTGTTGTGAATTCAGCATTAAATGTTTCAGCTGAAGTTGTTTGTCTCCTTGTAAAAAGTGTCAGTTTGTGGCAGCATGTCTGTACCAGCCTGTCTGCTTCTGTGTCTAAAGTGCTAAAGTCTCACCTGCCAACACTGATCAGCTGTTTGAACACACTGTTTACACTGATTTCACCATTTACACTCCATTTATGAAAGAAGAAACATGTTATTGATCTAAACATGTCACATGTTACAAAGACACTAAACAGGAACAATATAGGCGACTTCTTTGTCCCCGTGGAGAAAGTCCCCAGACTCCCTTAACAAATGTGTCAGTTTAGTGAGTTGTTGAGTTGGAGACACTTTATAAACTCTGTGAAACTCTGTCTCTGACTCATTCTGCAGTATTTGGTTTGGTTTGCATTATGTATTACCTTGTTAATTCAACAAATGTTCTACATGAAGTTCAGCATCAGATGTGGTGACTCAGACGTGTTTGTCAGGTGTGAACGTTTTTGTGAAAATCTCTTTTTACTGAGATAACAGCTGTAAATAAAGTTCTGCCTTTATTTGTCACAAAAGATTAATTCTGTACAAACTGTGCCTCATAAAAGACTACATTAAAAAAAACAGGTCATATCTAAACATCTGAGTCCTGTTAATGTTTGCCTGAGTGTGTTTGATCCCAAACAGCCTGATGATGATGATGATGTTGATGAATCTGTAGTTTGAATTCTGCATCTCTACGGTTTTAACCTCATCAACAAACTGAGCACATCACATGTTCAGTGACTCTATGAGGTCATTTCACGTCATGACTTCAGTTTCTGAGGAATAAAAGATTCACTAGAATCTGATCTGATACATCAGCAGCTCCTTTAAATCTAACCCTTTATAAATGGAGTTCTGCTGAGCTCCAGTCAGATTTCATAACAAGTATGAGCCGTCCAGCAGGTGGACTGTTTCACACCTGAGGATCGCTCTTAATTTTACTAACAAATCAACAGGACATCACACAGACGGATGCTGATTGGACAAGAGTCAACAGGAAGTGGTCTCCAGTCTGATTCCTGTGTCGAGAACCTGGTCTGACCTTGATGTGACACCAGGTGAGCTTCGCTGTCCTCAGATCAGTCCGTTTCAGATGAAGTTGAGGCGTCGTGTGATGTCAGTTGAGCGTCAGTCCCTCGCTGACGGGCATGTTGATGTGGGCAGTTAGCAGCGGCGAGCTCCTCCCCTCGTGCAGGACGAACACCTTGATGATGTCGAGATGCCCTTGTCGCTGGTGCACTCAACAAAGGTCTCGACGGGGTAGATGAGTCCAGGCACCAGCGGGGGATCCTCATGTAGGGGTTCCTCATCCGGTACAGGCTCTCATCGTACAGGAAGCTGATGGCCAGGTTCATGACGGGGTCGACACCGCTGCCGTGTTCTGGACGTTCAGGGTCAGTTTGAAGGAGGGACCCAGACCCTGCACCACGGCGTTCATCTTCAGTGGCTCGGTGAGGCTGGAGGACATCGGTGTCAGGCTGGACTCAGCGCCTTTGACGTAGGCTTTGGCCGCCGCCAGGCGCAGGCGGCTCAGGTCCATCTGGAAGGCGCGGTGCATGGCCAGGCCGTTCTCTCGCTCCCTCAGCTCTGGTCAACGTACAGCTTTGTCTTCTTGGGCACATTGAGCCGGACGCTCTGGGCCAGCGGCGGCCCGGGAGCACTGTCCCTGTCATCGAACGCCGCCGTCCTCTTCAGGATCTTCACCATCAGGCCTCCTCCATTTAGTGGTCATGATGAGCGTCCCGTCTTCGCGACCGTACCGGCCGAAGCAGATGCTGTCGACCACATCGGGTGTCTTGATCCAGCTCAGGAGGTTCTTGTCCCGGTAAAGCTGGACCTCGCAGTTGGCCAGGCCCACCAGAACCGCCTGGAATCCCCGAGTGGGGAGGTCCATGGCAGCCATGGTGGTGATGGGAGCGGCGAGGACTGCCTTCCACAGCTTCTTCCCCTGAAGACACAGAGACACAACGAGACACAGCTGCTGACTGTTGGACCCGCCTCTCTCTACATTCTCGTGTTAAATTGATTCTTTTATTTTTTGTGTCTTTCAGTAGTTTGTGTCTCTCGGGTCACTAGTGAGCGGTACAGTTTAAAGATCTGTGTGTGTGTGTGTGTGTGTGTGCGTGTGTGTTACCTTCTGCGTGAAGCCCTGCAGGCTTTCATCGGTGCAGCCGACCACCACGTTCTTCCCGACTCTCACCAGACCGACGGATGAGACGGCAGCTCGATGCAGTACTTCGGTTTTGTCCGACTCCCTGAAGAGCAGCAACACACACCTGTCAGCTCCGAGTCCTCAAACAGTAACTCTCATGTCATGTCTGAACTGTACGTCTCATGTACGGGATCAGAAAAGGGTCAGAAAGCTGTCAGGAGTTGTCTGAGCAGGAACAGGTCTCCTTCAGGTGCGTCTCACCTGCGCAGGATGTAGATGTTGCCATTGCGACACGCCACCGTGATGCGAAACTCCACGTCAAACTGACCTGTCCACATCCATCATGGTGGGAGCGGCGGGCAGCGACATCTACACACACACACACACACACACACACACACACACACACACACAGACACATCTCATGGCTCTCCCCAGTTGTCATGGAGATGGTTTTATTTGTCATGTGATCTATTATCTCATCGTCTTCTTCAGCTGCAAATCGTCTGTCGCCACATTTTGACTGGATTGAGAAACAATCTCTCTTTATTTGTTTCTCTTTAAGTTACCAGTCACCACATTACTGTTGTTTGGTCCTTAATGTTGCTTCCTGGGACTCTGGACTGAAGACAGATTCCCATCATGCATCAGGGCCATGTGATGTTTTTACCTTGGACAGGATGATGAAAGCTTCAGGGTCAAGGACGTAGACGTCGCTGCTCTCTGTACCGATCACCAGACAGCTGACGCCATCCTCGTCGGCCGTGCTCTTCTTCAGAGTCCCCGATGCAGGTGATGACCGTCTGAAACAACAGCAAGCACATGACCAATCAGAGTGAGCGAGGAGCTAATGTCATGATACCTGTGATAAAACACTGAAAGTCTGATGATTTAAAGTTCTTCCTTTTTGAACTGACATTAGATTTGTGTCACTCTTTATTTCAAATGTTATGTTGTAAAACATCACATCATGACATCATGTAACTGATAATATAATGACCTTACCTGTCGCCTGATTGGCTGCTGCTTGTGCAGCTGGACAAACTCGTCCATGTCGTCGGTCTCCAGCGAGGAGGAACCTGAGTGAGCGGACGGACAGCGGCACGTCGGCCTTCTTCCTGATGCTCTCCAACATCTCCTTCATGGTCAGGGGGTCGCTCTGACCCTCCCTCACCTGCTGCCAACACTTCCTGACCAATCAGAGAGCAGCACACGTCACAGGTACACTCAGCTTCAGTTTACACCACTCTGCCTCAACACCGACCGTATAAGTAGCAGAACATGGAAATACTCAAGTAAAGTACAGGTCCCTCCATACTGTAGACCACTTAACTGCAGCACTTCAGTAAATGTACTCAGTTACATCCTGACTGACCTGCTCCAGCGTGTTGACCTCCAGGCTGGGCAGGGTGAACTTGAAGTATGGCCGCAGGTTCTTGTAGACGTAGATGCAGGGGCCGGACGCCACGGCGACGGCGGGGATGCGTGGCTCGTGCAGGTCCATGAAAAAGGCGACGAGGCCGGCGGGCAGGTCAGCAGGGTGCTCTCGCTCATCAGCGCCGTGCCACGGTACACCTTCAGCTTCATGCCTGATGAGCCGGAGCCCAGGTCCCCCACCACCAGCCGGCTCTCCCCGTCCCCGCTCAGGTCCGCCAAGTCCACGCAGGACGAGAAGGTGTACAGACCTGCCACCGGGTCGTAGTGAGCGTCCAGCCACTTCCCTCCATCACTGCCAGACTCCACAGGTGACATGACGGCGTCTGACAGGAACACCTGGTCTGCTGCACAGGTGAGCTCCAACCTAACACACAGACATCAGAGTCAAGACAGCGGAGGAGTGCTCTTCATCCAGGAAGCATAGAATCATACATCACCATCATCATCATCATCATCACCACCATCATCATCACCACCATCATCATCATCATCATACCTGTTCCTCACAGTCATATACAACAGCTACTATTGATGTTAGTTCATGTTAGAATATTAAGAAGATGTATTTCTGCATTAACGAGCTTCACTGGATAAGTAATGCCTGTGATAATGACGCACAGCACTGATGAACCCGCTCCTGTCTGGTTATCGAGGCTGCAGCAGGTTTATATAAGTTATATTGAGTATAAACATAAAGACGCAGATATCCTGTGCGTTGATTTGATGTTCTGGCTGTGACGTCTTGATTCAGAGTGACTACAGCTGTCAGATAAATGTCGTGAAATAAAAGTATTATATGTTTTAAAATGTCAATCTGTCTGTATTGAGTGTGTCACAGTGTATCTCATTAATAACGCGATCGATGATGATGATCAACTGATCAGCAGCAGGAATGACGCTCTCTTCTACCGTTGTCAAGGAAACCGGGTTGCTGCGTCTCCTCGCAGCGGCTCGTGACGTCTTCTGCCTTTTAACGCAGTTTGTGTCGAAGCAGTTTGGTGTCTCTTCAATAAAAACCGTAGAAAATTGTTCACAGAGTCTAATTGGATCCGGATTAAGAGTTGAGGTCGCAGCTAGCTGCTGTCTCTGAGGCTGTAATCCACTAATCTGCTTCAGATGCTCCGCCTTCACTCGGTCCCCGGCCGATGACGTCACTACCACCCGCCGTTGTTACTTTTTTTTTTTTTTTTTTAGGAAAAACGAAAATAAAATGTCTGAAAAAACAATACGAGTTTCTACAAAGTGTTCCGAAATGAAAACACTGTACTGAGATTCAGTTTCATCATTTATTATCCTTTTAATCAAACCGTATACTCTCGAGAGATCGCATCCGAGGGCGGGTACGAGATCTGCGTGACGTCTCCCAGTGCTCGGCATCTGATTGGACCTTCCGCCTCAGTTTAAAAACTAAACCGCGGCGAGGTGGGAAGCAACCCGAGGTAACGTAGCAGACTTCCTCTCGATGGTTTTTTGTTTAAAATACTCTATCTGGTGAATAAAACGCACCAGAGTGACTTACAGTATGACTAAATGTCCGTTTAACTTTTAGAACTGTTATTAAATATGTTTTGCGGTCAAAAGACGATAAATCTAAACTAAAACGCGCGTGTGTGCGGTATTTTAGGGTTAGCTAGCTGTGGCTAATGCTAACAACAAGAGAGCTTAGCATCAGTGTTTTCAGCTCTTTACGGCTGTTTGTCTCAGCTCGTCTCAGTTCACTGATGACACTGTGTTTGAATCACCGACTGAACTGAACCGCAGGCTCAAATATGTTCTGTTAATTATTCTCAGTAACGACGAACTTCACTTAAAAATCTTCACATTTAAAACTGTCTCCCTGATATCTGCTCGCTTACATAAGAGATGGTCGTAAATAAAGATGTGTTTAAATAATCACATCATGCTGGTCAAATGGGCTAGGTATAATCTCCATCACACTCAGCCTGGTTAAGATACGAACCTGAATGGTTTGACTTCAGATGGACAGATCAGATCAATATATTGATCTGTAATGGATCAATGTATGGTGGGGCTGAGGTTTGATTTCCACCAGATTTGAAGGGACAGGTCTACATTTCCCCACAGAACAGATGAATCAGAAGGACTATTTGTCCCGCAAACGAGGAAATGTCACAGCAGCCAAAGGACAGTAATATTACAGTAAACAATAATAACAGTAAGGATGAAACAATGTAATAAAAAGGCAGGACAGATAATAGACTCGTATATACATCATATTGTACAAAATGAACTGTACTGTGATGAGGACTTACGTGTGTGTCTGTGTTCGCAAAGATGATGGAGTCTTGTTTAGCCGGGAAGCCAGAGAGAGTCGGTCCAGTGGAAGTCGATGACATCAGGAGGAGACCTGCTGGGTGAATTTGCCGCTCTGCCAGTGCAGGTCTGTCTGTGGTTTACTCTGTCTGTCTGTGGTTTACTCTGTCTGTCTGTGGTTTACTCTGTCTGTCTGTGGTTTACTCTGTCTGTCTGTGGTTTACTCTGTCTGTCTGTGGTTTACTCTGTCTGTCTGTGGGTTCTTCTGTGTTGTCTGTGGTTTACTCTGTCTGTCTGTGGTTTACTCTGTCTGTCTGTGGTAGTGTCTGCTGATCTCAGTAGATGTTGGAGTGATTTCTGTCTTTCTCTCTCCTCAGGACGGAATTGCCATCACAGTCAGAGAACCTGCAGGTCTACCTGAGGGTTCGACCGTTCACTGCAGCTGAGAGCGACTCACAGGTAACACACACATACTATCTCACACACACTATCTCACACAGCAATAAGTTAAAATCAATGGCTGGATATCCGACTGTGGACACATCCATATGCACATCAATCCATCCACAGCCAGCCCTGAGATTCAAGAACCGGGAGCGACTTCAGAACCAAAGCAGGGTCTGAGAGTTCTTTCTCACAAGATGTGAGTTTTCAGAGACTTTTAAAGAATGAAAATAATAAGTTCACTGCAACAGAGTGAGAAAGAAACGATAGTGTAGAGCAGGGGTACTCAAATACAAATCTTAAAGGGCCAATGACTCAAAGGTCCATCTATTGAGGTCAGTCAGGCCACATGCAATAATACTGTAATATTCAAAACAAAATATTCTTTTCATTCAAAATAACAAAAAAACTACAAACTAAAATAAAATGTCATTTCCATTTTAACATAAATTAAAATACATAGTTGAATATTTCCTCTTTTTGTTTGCCTTCAAACATTGTGTCCATCACTTCAGTCATGCATTCTTTTATCATTTCTGCATCTGAGAATGGCTTCTTGTGCTTAGCATTCAAGTGAACACTCTGTTGCATTTTGCTGTTGTGTAATAGATGTGACAAGAATTCTGCTTGCAGCTTGAAATGACGATTTCAGTGCATTAATTTTTGTTGTGCTTACCTCTGAATTTTGAGGAAATGTTTCTTCAAAATTCCTATGTTACGTCTAATAATGCCGTTTCAAATGGGAAATCTTCATCACAGCTTCTCCTGGCATTTTGTACGGCTGTGGCGCAATGACTCGTGGGTATTGTGTTGGTGTTGGTGTAGTTATGGTACATGAATGTGTTTGTGAATACGATGATATGTAATATGGTTGTGGATTAATTCACGTCATTTGTTCTGAGGTTAAATGGTGTTGAGTTTTAACAAGGATGATAGACATTTTGGCACCATTTAACTACATCTGTCCAGCTTGTTATGATCGCTCTGAGTTAAGTACATGGGTCTTGTACCGGTTGGAAAGAGAGTGAATGGAAACTGTAAGTCAGTACTTCTTAGAGGTGCCGATTTTCACTGTCCATTTTATAGCAGAGTACTTGGAACACGCCATTGTCAATCTCTTACAACCGGCAAAATGTGAACATGCGAACTGCTCCGAAAACGAAAGTTAAATTTAAAAATTGCATTTGCAGCCGAGAGTGACCCAGCTGTCTGTGTATCGTTGGCATGGAGACAAGTCCCGGTGTAGACATGCTGACCCAACCAAAACACATTAGTGAAGGAATAACAGTTTGGGGGCCACAAACAGGAGGCCGGCGGGCCGCCTATTGACGACCACTGGTGTAGAGTGTGTTATGAAAGCTGATGGTTACCATCTTGTCTGCATTTGCTTATCTACACTGTTGAAACCTTCCTTATTAGTTTTATTAAAGAATGATAATGTGTCAAGTTTCTCATCTGTCGGGACATGATATTGTTTTGATTAATCAAGTTAACCAATAAACTCTTTTCCTGAGATGGTTACCTCATGTGAGTTATTACAGCTACAACACTGTGATCCATCTCTCAGTTAACTGGCAGCAATTCATCATACATATCAGAGTTGTATGATAATCATCACGTAATAATAATAATGACTGAAGATGTCACTTTGAGCTGTGGGAAAGTAAAACTGACATTTCCTCTTCCTGTTGTTGTTTACTTGTGTACTTTGTTCTCATTGTTGTGTTCTTCTTGTATTAACTGTGTTTATTCAGGCAGTCTGTGATCCAGATTCCTGTCAGAGACGGAAGCTTCACTACGACTGTAGACGTTTAATCAGCCCTGTTTTCTGCCTCTCTCCAGGAGTGTGTGACTATCGAGGGACCCGACACTGTGGTCCTGAAGGCTCCCAGGAGCTGTCAATCAAACCGACAAAGTGACAAGTCCCTCCCACAGACAGCACAGAGGTTCACCTTCACACAGGTAGCTGTGACATCAGCTGTCTGTCTGTGCTGAAGACTTGATCCACATGTTTACACAGATACAACTACATGAAAACACCGTTTTCCTTTTTAATCGTTATTTCCTGGTTGATAAAGTGACTTTCTGGTTGTTGTGTCGTTGAGGTGTTCGGTCCGGACGCCGGTCAGAGGAAGGTGTTTGAGGGTTCCGTTCGGGGTTTGGTCCGAGATGTTCTGGATGGAGGAAACTGTTTGGTGTTCACCTACGGAGTCACCAACGCTGGAAAAACCTTCACATTCCTGGGTCAGAAACACAACCTGAAACCATCAATCTGTTGATTGATTGTCAGTCAGTTGTCCTCTTTTAAAGAAAACATGGCACAGCTCTCCAGTTCCTGCTCCTCACATGAATATTCTCTGGTTCCCTTCGTCTTGTCTGATGATCATGCTTTTTGAGCTGTTGGTTGGACAGAATGAGACATTTGAAGGTGCCACAGTCGATAGCTTGCTCTAACTTATCACTGAACTTATACTGAATATTGCTGTTTATATGAGCTGCCGTGCTCTTCCCAGTGTGTCCCTGTTCATTTCCTCTGCTGACCATCAGTGCACTTTATATCCTCTGCCACAGTGGATTTGGTTGCTTGTCTGTTTTAAATCAAGTCTCAGCTGCTTCAGTTGTTTACCAGAATGCTGCAACTCTGTTTTACTGTGAAGCTCCAGAACTGTTCTGAGGACTACGACACTTCACCTGACTTTATATCATCAGGAGGAAAGAGAGGATGACCGGGCTTTCCTGTCTGTCTCTCAGGTCCAGATCATGACAGTGGTCTGCTGCCACGGTCTCTGTCGGTCATCTTCAACAGTATCGATGGTCGTCTGTACGGACGGAACGATCTGAAGCCTCAGCGCTGCAGAGACTACAGCAGACTGACTCCAGACCAGCAGGCAGCTGAGAGCAGCAGCAAGAAGAACCTGCTGAGGCTGCTCAAAGAGGTCTCACACACACACACACCCACACACACACACACACACACACACACACACACACACACACATGAAATACAGTCACACCACCTGTGTACAGTGTGAGGGTGAAGTGTGATCGAGTGTTTCTCATGTTTGTCTCTGCAGAGCGACAAAAGTCTAATGTCTGGAAGATCGACTTCTCTTGACGGTCAGTGAGGTTCAGTTGTGTGAATGTTTAGGAAGTCAAAGCTAACACAAAGTACTCAACATGTGTGTGTGTGTGTGTGTGTGTGTGTTCAGGCTCGTCTGTCAGCACTGACAGCAGTGTCAGCAACGTCTCTGAAGCCGACAGTTTCTGTCTGGATGTCGCCTCGAACGTTCGCTTCTCTGTCTGGGTTTCATTCTGTGAGATTTACAATGACAACATCCACGACCTGCTGGAACAGGTAAAACACACACACACACACACACACACACACACACACACACACACACACACACACACACTCCAGCTGTGATTGATCATGTGATTGATCTGTGATGTTCAGATTCCCATTGGACAACACAGGAGGACGGTGCTGCGTCTGTCTCAGGACGTCAAAGGAAACTCTTTCATCAAAGGTAACGCTCAGACACAGGTGCGAGCTCTGATGTCACTCTTTTAGCTTTTCAAAATCAAGCAGCCTCATCACAAAAAGCCAGTGATCTGTTTTACACAGTTCTGATACATTCTTTTATTCTTGTTTAATGTTGATTTTGCAGTGTTTTGTCAAGGTTTTGGATTTGGACTATTTTAATATATAATAAATCTATTTAAATGTACATTTTGGTGAAATTATTTCAGTTTATCAGTGTATCAGTGTTTTTTCAACATTTTGAAGACATTTTAAGAATACCATGTTATACTGATAACCACGATAGTTTTGGTCACTATTACCACGGTATGAAATGTTCGTACCGTTACATCCCCAGCCCTTAAAGAGTGTGGGAGTGTCCTTACATAATATAAACAAAATATAACAAAATAAAGACGTAATTTTAATATTGTCTGGTGTGTGTGTGTGCGTGTGTGCGTGTGTGTGTGTGTGTGTGTGTGTGTAGACCTGCGCTGGGTGCAGGTGAACAGCTCTGAAGAAGCCTACAGAGTGATGAAGATCGGGAAGAAGAACCAGAGTTTCTCGTCCACCAGACTGAACCAGCTGTCAAGCAGGAGGTCTGACAACATTTCTGCTTCCACAAACACTCAAACATCTTATTGTAATCCTTTAGATTTACTTGTTCACCTGGCAGTTACTTTTCTCCGTTCAACACACACATTCAGGTTTATTTTCTTGTATTGCTGAGCACGCAGCTCTACTGATGAAGCAAAAGTTTTACTCTGATGATTCAGACTGAATCCAGCTGGAAGAACAGATTACGTTTTTATGAAACCCCAAAACACTGCACAGATTTACAATAGAGACGCACAGCAGCTTTTTAATCTGTTGTCATCACTACTATGAGGTAAACAACAGAAACAGAGTTCACACTACAAAATAATCCACCAAGATCAGGTTTTTCATGTGTTCGAGTGGCTAAAGCAGGAACAGTTGAACCTGTTTGAGGTTTTTGATGAACCTCTGTGCGTCAGTTGAGTCTGATTGAAGTGAATGAGAAGGCTGAGGTCAGTCTGAGACAGATGAGTGTCAGCAGCCTCTGTGTTAATGAGTGAGCAGAGGAGTCAGGTTTTTCATGCGTGTCTCTGCAGCCACAGCATCTTCTCCATCAGGATCCTCAGAGTGGACGACGTCGGAGTTCCCAGAGTCCTCGGTATCAGCGAGTAAGATCACAGTTTACACTTCAGCATGTTCTAGCCTCAGACACCTTCAGTGTGGGATGTAGATGATCATTTCTTTGTTTAGGCTGGCTCTGTGCGACCTGGCCGGGTCTGAGCGCTGCTCTCGGACTCAGAACACCGGAGACAGACTGAAGGAAGCTGGAAACATCAACAGCTCTCTGCTTACACTCGGGAAGTGCATCAGTGCCATGAAGCTCAACCAGAACGCCAAGTATGATGCCTCTGTCAGCTTCAGTCAGAGCTCAGATGTTTGAAAAGACTCCAGGATGACTGATGATCCGTGTCTCTGCAGGTTTCAGCACCACATCCCCTTCAGAGAGTCCAAACTCACCCACTTCCTGCAGTTCTTCTTCTGTGGTGCTGGCCGGGTCTCCATGGTGGTAAACATCAACCAGAACTCATCCTGCTTCGACGAGACACTCAACGTCCTCAAGTTCTCCGCCCTCGCCCAGAAGGTCAGCGCACACACACACGCGCGCGCACACACACACACACACACACACACACACACACACACACACACAGAATTTGATGACTTGTGTTCATGAAAGTTGTGTTTATATTGACTGTGTTGCTGTGAGTTTATCACACGTTCAGACGTTCTGATCCGCCCGTCGTCCTCCGTCAGCGCTGTCAGATGATGAACATGAAGGTCGTCGGTAGTTCTTCAGTCTCTAATCGCTCGTCTGATGTGAACGACTGCACAGACTTTGACTAACTAACATGATGAGCTCCTCTCTGAGCTGCAGGCTGCAGCAGAGTTACCGTCATCTTCTCAGAGATCCACATGATCAGACCTGCAGCTAAACATTAATTACAGGCTGATTTAGTTTCTTCATTAATCCATAAATAACATAACATTTCTGAAATTATTTAGAAATGCCCAATAAACTTTCCACGGTTACATCATCAGCTTGCTTGTTTTCGTTTAAACAAGTGAAAAGTGTTTGTTCATTTTATTCAGCTTGATGTTGCTATAAAATGTGTGTCAGGAAACATCAGAGAGCTGATAGAGATCAGCTCAACACCCGGAGGAAGCTGTCACAAATCTGAGGCGAAGAACGTCAGACTTTAAACTCAAACATGTGATGTTGCAGACTCTCTCTGTCCTCTCCTGATGTGTCTTCTGTCCCTGGACTCATAGTCCTGGTCTGTAAATCACCTCTGTCTTTACACTGGCCTCCATCACTCTCAGAGATTGAGTTCAGTCCCGGTCTGAGTCAGTTATGCTGCCGCCTTCAGTTTTTTGAGCTGTCTTCAAAGTCTGACCATTTGTTGCAAATATTATTATATTTTGAAAATAGTAATTAAATCACAGAGCAGTGGATCATTTCTTTAGCTGTCAGATTGGCTGAGCACTGTACCTGTGTTTGTTGTCCAGGTGGTGGTGTTGAGCTCGCGGCCGGCGGTCCCAGACGACGCCCCCCACAGGGCGGCCATGGAGCTGTCCATGATCATCGACGAGGCTGACCAGCGCAGGAATGTGTCAGGGAGGGGCAGGAAGAGCTCGATGGTCGCCTGGGACACGAGCCTGGAGGATGTGCTGGAGGATGAGGATGGTGAAGATTGGGAGGAGGAGGAGGAAGATGATGAGGAGGAGAGTGCTATGGAGGGAACAGTGCTGGAGGCAGGAGGGGAGGAAGACGAGGAGGAAGCGGACAGGACCATGGAGGAAGAACAGAAGGTAACGATCTAATTTAGGTCTTACTTAAGAAAAATCTGCAGTGATGAAGGTTATGAGGTGGATGTTAATGTAAATGTGTGTGTGTGTAGTTTGGCAGAGAGGCAGCGCTGCGTTTGGTTCTGGAGGCTCAGATCAGAGAAGAGGTCAGCGCTGAGTTCATGGAGCTCTTCAGCAAGATGGAGAAAGACTACAGGTAACGGTCCTTGGGATCATGTGACCAGAACAGTCCACAGAGCGACACAACGGAACATATAACAGACAAGTTGTATGAGGCTAAAAACATAAAGACATCTGAACTGAGGGATCTGATCACAGGTGGACAGCTCAGGTGTGAATGAACACATTTAAGATCCAATCACTCAGAACACATCAGAGCCGGTCTGGACCGCTTGTGACCACATTCTGGACACATTCTGGAACGTCTACACAACTGTCCTCTGTAGAAGAAGTCGACCACAACAGCACCAGACTCCATTAACAAATGTAGCGATTTTAAGAGTTGTTGAGTTAAAACAAGCTTTATAAACATTATGAAACTGTGTCTCTGACAGATTCTGACTCATTGTGTCCTTGTTGTAAATTCAGCATTAAATCAGAAGCTGAAGTTGTTTGTCTCCTTGTAAAAAGTGTCAGCTATTGTTAATGTAGCTGTGAAGTGACAGACTGAGAGCTGAACACTGATCAGATCACTCAGGTGTGATCAGTCTTTGTGATCAGATGTTTGTTTGTGTCAGCGATCGTCTGGAGAAGGAGAAGGAGATCCTCGAGGAGAGAGCCGAGAAGAGAGTCGAGATACTGAAGAACCTTGTCAGCAAGACGGTCGATCTGTCTGCTGTTGGCACTGACAACAGCAAGGTGACTAAAACACTGATGCTATCAACACACTGTTTGATTACTGATTATTATTATTGATTATTAATGATGATGGGTTTGTAGGAGCAGCAGACGGCTGCGTTGGAGGGATTCATCAGCTCATTGACTGAAGACCTGGAAAAGATCAGAGAGGACGCTCAGAGTGTTCACCACTGTCTGACTGAACACACACACGCTGCAGGTACACACGCACACACACACACACACACACACACACATGCTGCAGGTACACACACACACACATGCTGCAGGTACACACACACACACACACGCTGCAGGTACACACACATTCCGAGTGCTTCGGGTGATGTAATGTTGACCTTTGACCTCTGTGTTTTGTGCCTGCAGAGCTGGAGGCCCTGCGCTGCGAGAACCAACAGTTGCGAGACCAACTGCAGGAGGTCAGAGGTTCTCTAGATTCTTCTTCTGTGGTGTTTTGGTGTGTCAGTGTAGCTTTTGACTGGACTGTAGAAGACCGGGTCTTTAAACTCAGTCCAGAGTGATTTGTGTGTTCAGTAAAATAACTTTCCTGCTGAGCTTTACATTGTTCATGATCTGTGGTTTAAATGAAGCTTGGAACTGTTTTATGTCCAGGTTCTGCAGCAGCTTCAGCAGAGGAGGACGGGAGGAGACGAGGAGAAGGAGGAGAGCAGGAAACGACAGCGTGAGTCTCTGGAGGAGGAGGAGGAGGACCAAGGACCGAGGAGAAGGAGAGGTGAGAGGAGGACATAGGTGTTTGACATTGCTTGCTGCTTGAAAATATGTTAACCTCTTGAGCATTAGAGAACTTTTTAACCATTATTTTCTTTATTATTATAGATTTTGTATGGAAACAGAATCTGTTTCAGTGGGCAACATGACATGGAAGCTATTGAGGAAAAAAATCATAATTCAGGGTTCCTGCGGGGTCTTAGAAAGTCTTCAAAAGTCCAAAATTCTGAACCTTAAATTTAAGGCTTTAAGGCTTAACACGTCTTAAAAATGGCCACATTTTCATTTGAGGTCTTAAATTTCATTTAATCAGGTCTAAAAACTGTTTTACCCTCGTTCGTCCACAGAGACGCTGGCCGCAGAACTTTTTTTGTCGACTTTCTCGCTAGATTTAGAGACTTTTCAGACCCTCTTAGCGACTTTATTACTAAAAAGCAACTAGCGAAACATTTAGCGACTTATTCAGATCATCAGGGGAAAGGCGAGAAATATATTGTAATTCTCCTGCTGCTCAGAGTGATCGCAGTCCACGGCTCCCCCCTCTCACATGTGTGGATAGCTGCTGTTCACTCTGTTTTGATCTGTTAATTCTCTGACTTCTAAGTCTTTCGTGGTTCCACTGGTACTTTACCGGTGTGTGTGTGTGAGAGAGTGAGTGTGAGTGTGTGCTTCTTTTTCTTGCATTTGTAAGTTGCAGTGCGCTTATTAATTAATTAATTCGTCCAGTTTACTAATAGAATCTGCTGCTGGGTCACATGACATGAAAGATGTTGAAACGTCCTCCTGCTGCTCACACTGGGAGAACCTCAGAGTGAATATCCGCCGAATATATAATATATAATCTAGATGCCTGTTGCAGCCTTTGAATAGGATGACGAGGATTTCAGTCACTCAACTTAAATGGTGACTTGTAGAAATGATACAAATAGCAGTAATGACAATAATAACTGATTTCAAGACAACTTAGGGTGTAACTTTCACTACAACTTAAATTTGCCATTCGCGCTGAAAATCCAGCAGCAGAATGCATATAGAGGAAACACTGACACATCAGATAACCTTCTGCAGCGATTACAGGCTCTTTGGTGGAGCTCTGCTTTGATGAAGTTCCGTCGTGACCGTTGAATGGACGACTTGTGGAGTGACATGAAGACGTGACTCAGAGGCACAAAAAACGCTGACAGCGGTGGCCGGTCATTATGTTTACACCTGACAACCCTGACACACACACACACACACCCCCCACACACAAAAGCAAAAAACACGGATTTGCATGATTTACGAGACCCTCATTATCAGGTCAGAAAAGCCGGATCACACCCCTGGGAGGAGGGAGGGAGAGGGGGAGGAAGAGGAGGAGGAAGAGTGAGGGAGAGGGGGAGGAAGAGGAGGAGGAAGAGTGAGGGAGAGAGGGAGGAAGAGGAGGAGGAAGAGTGAGGGAGAGGGGGAAGAAGAGGAGGAGGAGGGTTCACACTGTAGAGCCTTTGTTATTCTTTTTTATCCTCCACAGTGGTTCTGGAGGAGGAGATCTGGAGGCTCCAGGAGGAAAACGACAAGAAGGAGCAAACTATCGTGGAGCTGAGAGAGAGTGAGGAGAGGAGGAGGAGGCCGCTGGAGGAGGAGTTGAAGAGACGTGAAGAGGAGGTGGAGGAGCTGAAGAAGGAGCAGTTGTTGCTGGAGCAGAAGGTGCAGATGTTGACAGGTAGGAGCTGGGCCTTTAAATGCCACACTGCTTGGAAAAGTGTGTGGACCGCCTGCTGTGACGTGTACACTGAAGTCGTCTTTTGTCTTTTTTTGTACTTTTGTCCTTCTCTCCTGCAGGTCTGGACGAGTGTCCGAACTGTGACTCTGTGTTCTCGTCTCTGGAGTCGGAGCAGAGAGAAACTTCCAGGCTGACGAAGGAGAACAAAGCTCTGGTGAACGGTATCTTCCAGCTGCAGACAGAGGTACAGCTGTTTACTCTCAGGTGCCACTTTATGTGTACACCTGTACTAAGGTCACTGTGCAGTCCTTCCAGAAAAATGCAGAGATTTTTTTGTGATTGTTGCAGGTAAAAATCCTCGATTATGTGGCGTGTTTTCTTAAAAAATGTGATGGAATATGCAGGATATTTATGCAATTTTATGTGATGAAATTGCAGGAATTTGCAAAAACTGCGGTTTGATGAAAAAGAGAAACAAAAAGTGATTTCCCCAACACCCTGTTCTCACTCGGCTACTACCTTAATTCAAAGAGTCATTTCTTATTACTTCCAATGATAAGCAAGCATACTACATCACAGAAAGTGCTGGGAATATTTCACTTCCCATCTTGTTTTATTTCAGACCTTAACAAACACATGGCTCAAACTTACAAAATACTGATGAATCAAACAAGTTCTGTAGCTTTACAGAAGGAAAATGCTACAACTTCTGTAAAAATGAATAAATCAAATATAAAAAAATAAAATGTGTGCTTCCTGTTTTTAGAGGTAGCTATACAAACAGACCTCTTCTGTCAGTGCAATCTCTTACTGTAACGTAAATTTACATACTGATATACTTACAACTGTAAGGTTTTTGAAACTAGTATGATTTTTTGTTGGCAAATGAGACAGATTTGTGGGCTTCATCATGGCTTCATTGCAGGGTTTGCAGCTTTTCAGTGATGCTCACGTTGCGTAATTACGTCACTTCATAACGTTCCCATGGCAACAGGGGAAAGTGGCTGCTCTTGTTAGAACTAAACGCAACAATTTTCACCTTTCTGCTAAGATACATGTGACTTTTGCAACGAAAATGCAGGGATTATGAAATCATGCAACCCCCGCACATTTTATGCTGAAATCGGCAATTTATGTGCGAAAGTGCGGCCAATTTGCAAAAATGCGCCCCCGCATAAATATGAGGACTTTGGCTGATCATGCATTGAATGACTGTGGCCTCTGTTCTGACTGCATCTACGAGAACTGAACATTACAGGCTTCGTTCAGTTCGACACAGTGACAGGATGTGATAAATGTAAACTGCTCTGACCTGTTTCTCATATTTTAAGGTGACCAGCCTCAAGACGCAGCTCAGAGAGCAGACTGAAAGCTGTGACAGCCTATCAGAGCAGCTCAATGCGGCAAAGACCCGCCTCCAAGACCTTGAGAGCCAATCAGAGGAGAGGGTTGACATCATCAACAGTCTGACACAGGAAGTGGAGCAACTGAGACAGGAAGTCAAGGTTCTCATTCCTGTTTAATTGATCCATCATCTACTTGAAATGTTATTGATTGAAACACAGCAGAGTGATGACGTTCAGGTCAGGTGACATCAACTGATCGATTATCACCTCTTCTGTTCGCTGTAATCAATCGTGGCGGCCTCAGTGCTTTAGACTAATCATGTGTCATACAAACTGAAAATGCCAGCTGTTAAACAATCTGAACACTCATTGATTGATTGATTGGTTCAGGAGGAGGAGGGGCGGAGCAGCAGCAGCATGGAGGAGCTGAAGAAGGAGAGCGAGGCAGTGCTGGAGCGATCAGCTCAGAAATCCCAGCAGATCCAAGATCTGCAGAGAGAAAAGAGGGAGCTGCAGGACACTCTGACACACAGGTAGATCAATACTGTGATCAGTCAGGTTTATTGATCAACCTTCAACAGAACCAACAGCTGATCACTATCAGTGATCTCTACGTGTCCCCCTGCAGTGAGAACAGGTGTGTCGAGCTCAGGGAGGAGTCAGCCAATCACAGAGCAGAATTATCCCGTCAGCTGAAGAGACTGAGGGCGGAGCTTGAGTCTGAGGGCGGAGCTCTGCGAGGGAGGCTGGAGGAGGCGGAGAGAGAGAAACAAGGTGAGCCAGCGAACAAACACGTGAAGCAACTGTTACACAGATCCTGCTGTGACCACGGTAACCAGCATGTGATCTGTGTGTCAGAGCTGCGGCGGGCGGCGCTGGCGAAGGACACGCTGGTGGAGGAAACTTACAGACAGACGGAGGCTCTGAGACAAGGTATCTTCATCACTTATTGATTTTATTGATCGATCAGCAGCTGAGATCAATCTGAACTCTGTTTCTTTCACCTCTGTCAGAACTGGAGCGACTGAAGGAGGAGCTGCAGAGGAGGGAGGAGGAGGAGGAGAAGGAGAACAGACAGGTGGAGGAGAGGAAGGTGACGGTGGTGGAGGAGCTGAAGGAGGAGATCCAGAGATTCCAGGAGAGGAGGGGGAGACGGCAGCAGCAGCAGCAGAAGGAGGAGGAGGAGGAGGAGAGGAGGAGCAGGGAGTTTGTTGCTGTGAAGAGAGAGGTGGAGAAACTCCGGAGTGTGAAGGAGGAGAGAGAGACCAACCTGCAGGTGAGTTGTTACCTGCAGACTGATGTAGCTGATATCCAGGTGTGAGTGGAGGGCAGTGGACCGAGTCGCTCCACAGTACAGTGTGATGTCATGCTGTGGCTCAGGTGCATTGTGAGTCATGTAGGTTTTTAAAGGACTGAGAGAACGTGGAATTAAAAGTCTCTGTCCATGATGAGTCCAGCTGTGTTACAGGGGCGTAAACTGGAGCCTACATTACCCACAATGCAACAGTCAACATGTGCAGATTTCCTGTTTTGCTTGATAAATACCTTTATTAACTTCATTGTACATTTTCTGTTGATGGACTAAATGATTCATCCATTAACGATTAACTGTGTGTGTGTGTGTGTGTGTGTGTGTGTGTGTGTGTGTGTAGAGGTGTGGTGGGCGTGTCCTTCTTCCAGAACAGGATGTTTGTGTCTCTCCTCTCAGGTCCAACATGGCTGACAGGAAGAAAATCCCCAAAACTACAGAAAGAGAAAGGAGGAAGAGGAAGAGCTGCGAGGTGGAGGTGTGTGTGTGTGTGTGTGTGCGTGTGTGTGCGTGTGTGTGTGTGTGTGTGTGTGTGCGTGTGTGTGTGTGTGTGTGTGTGTGTGTGTGTGGTCACATGTGAGTCACATGTGTGTCTTTGAGTTTGTTTTAAATAAAAACCTGGGTTGTGTGCATGTGTGTGTGTAGGACCTGGTGTTCAGTGAGAACAAGAGGAACAGATTGAGAGGAAACACTCGAAACAACAAACAGGTGAGAAACAAAACAACATTGAAGAAAGAATGAAAAGACTTCCTGTTAGCAGACTGATCACTTACCAATATCTCTCTCTCTCTCTCTCTCTCTCTGTCTCTCTCTCTCTCTCTCTGTCTCTCTCTGTCTCTCTCTCTGTCTCTCTCTGTCTCTCTCTCTCTCTCTCTCTCTCTCTGTCTCTCTCTCTGTCTCTCTCTCTGTCTCTCTCTCTGTCTCTCTCTCTGTCTCTCTCTCTCTCTCTGTCTCTGTCTCTCTCTCTGTCTCTCTCTCTCTCTCTCTCTGTCTCTCTCTCTCTCTCTGTCTCTCTCTCTCTCTCTGTCTCTCTGTCTCTCGCTCTCTCTCTCTGTCTCTCTCTCTGTCTCTCTCTCTCTGTCTCCAGTCTTCTTCTGTGGTGAAGGAGAACAGAGATGTGACCCTTCAGAAGATTGGAGAGTTGATCCAGAGCTCTCCATCCATCCTGGGCAGCAAAGGTCAGTGTGACTTTGACTTCCTGTTGGACAGCGAGGGGGACGCTGCGTCTCTCAGTTCTTGTCTGGTCTCTGTTAACCTGTTTGTGAATACGCTGTCGGTCTCACCTGGTCCAACCAGTGAACCACTGACCACTGTGTGTGTGTGTGTGTGTGTGTGTGTGTGTGTGTGTGTGTGTGTGTATGTGTGTGTGTTTGTCCCGGTGATGTGTGTTGTTACCTGGTCAGCCAGCAGAGGGCACTGGAAGAAGACCTCCAGCTTTGTTCTGTGATGTTAATCCAGCCTTAAAGTGTTGCTGTGGAGCTGGTAATGTTGGTAACGGCTCCTGATGTGTCCTCTCTGTGTCTCTGCAGCTAAAACCATCATCGATCTGGTCAGCGGACGTCCAGCGGAGAAGGAGATGCTCGGCACTGCAACCAAACCGAAACGAGGACGAAAGAAGCTTTTAAAGACGGGTGCCTCGTCTCCGCTGCTCGACTCTCCACACATGGTGAGACAGAGTGTGTGTCAGTGTTCATGACCAACGGTCTTATTTATAGTGACTTTAATATCGTGAGGACGCCGATGCATTTCAGAGACGTCTGTATGAGGATGTGACGGTTTCATCTGAACATTTGCTGTTTTTGTTCCAGATGTCAGGAGGAGCAGAGGAGGAGAAGGAGAGCGATCACCTGATCATCAAGAGACATCTGCGGTCCAAGACCTGCAGAAAGTGACATCATCATCATGTGACTACACTACTCAGGTCTCAGACGGGATCAGAACCACTCAGGACTCTGAGAATAAAGCTTTTCTCTTCAGTGAGACTGAAGAAGAGTTTGTTTTAAATATCTGTACAGTTTGTCTGTCTGTCTCGTTTTAAAATTGTACTTTGTGATTTGAGGACTTTTTTAATATCTGGGGGTCAATAAAGAGCTGAGAGAACAGTGCAACAATCCTCTTCACTTTCTGAGAAATAAAAATGATTGCCAGCCTGTCTGACAAACACTAATCTCCCTGCTACAGATTCCTGCAGGATGATGTTTCTACGGTGGCTGAGAAGATCCAAACTCACTGAAACACCAGACACAGAAATATTTCTGTCCGTCTCTGTTCCGTCTTGTTCAAATAAAACCAACTCGATATTAAAGAACAAATCATACAAACGTCGTCACAATCAGCTCCGAACTTCTCCAAAGAATCAACATAAACAAATCAACTGAAATAAAACAAATTAAAAAGAAAACTGACCAAAATAATAATTTTCACAGAAAACACTCATGAAAGAAACTGAGCGACTTCACACTGAATCCACTTTCTGACTCATTAAATGTTCCATCTCTCCGGAGTTTCATACGTTTTTTTATTTTTCATGTCTGTTAGCTCGTTAGCATCATTAGCATCTCTTCAGCGTCCTGTCTGGTGACTGAGCAGCTTTACAACAATAAAAATGTGAAGAACTCCTGTCACTTCAAAATAATGTCTAATGATGTGCTGATGTCCAGTAAACCCACAGAGACAGTTAACACAGAGGATCACAGTCCTCAGCCAACATCCTGCTGCAGCCGCTGTGTTGAGTCCCACCATGTGGACGCGTCACCTCCTTCACCATGAAGATCAGACCTGAAGACGGCGCCACAGTCTGTCGCTCTGCCTCAAAGCCTTCACACCTCCTGCTGTCAGCAGGGTGAAGGAAAGTCAGTAAGTCAACGTGTCATCAGTGACTTGTTATTATCATTTATTGTTGTTTTTATTATCATTATCTAAACAGATGTTTCTACAGTCAGACGACACCTCAGACACATCACAGCACACAAACCACAACCAGCGTGAGTCGTCCGTCTGGAGGGAGGAGGAGGAGGAGGAGGAGGAGGGAGAAAGTTGGCACACAGCTGGTTCTTGTCTTCAGACGGTCGTTTTGATGGTAGTTCTTTGGTCCCTGTCAGCCTCATGGGTGCGACACCAGAGTCCAGACTGTGTCGCTGCTCAGTTAATGATTACACAGAGGTGCAGAGTTTCCCGACAGGTGGAGGATCTCCTGCGGGAAACAGTTTATATAAAACTGACGTTTTGTAACTGAACCGCAGGGTCCAAGAGTCTGAGACCACAAACCAGAAAAACACTTCCATCTCCAGTCACTTCCCGCTGCCACACAAAACCAACTTCAGATGGGCCGAGTGCCTCATTCAGTGTCACAGCACCAGCTGGGAATCTCAGACTTCTGCCAAACATGTTGCACAAAAAATAAATGTTCTCACACACAAAATGTGTTGGTCACTGAACATGAACTAATTTCCTGTCGAGTATGGAAGGTTAGAAAATAAAGTACACACTGATTCATGTCCACATTGTATTTGTTTTTGTTTTTTGCCTTTTTTATTTTTGCAAATATTTTTATTCTCAAACACATTTAATAGAACAATGGATGACAGTTAGGGCCACTTTAAATGCCCCATGCTGTTAGTTATGTTAATAAAAAACAAATCAAAGTGAGTGAAACATATAAAACATGTCTGCTGTTCTCTTCAGGATTTGAGCCACTGTAAAAAGAAATGAAATTAGTTCTGTTTTCTGCTCAGAAGAGATAAAAACAGTTGTTTTCTGTTGCAAGCAAATAAAATCTTTTAATCTTCGACAGCAGTCAGAGGAGAAACGTTCAACAAACCTCTAAAACGAATTTCGTCAGTAACTCATTAAGTTGGACTCATCTGATACCTGCTCTGTGTGCTCCGGAGCACAAGTACACATCGTTGTGTTCCATAATCAATCGATTGTCTGCTGTCAATATCAAAACAATCAGTTTACATTAAACACAGAATATTCTCACAGTTGAACACAAATTTAAACGTTTAATCTTTGAAGATTAATTTTCGACTGATCGGTTTTAATATTGATGACATCGACACGTTTCTGTGGGCAGCAGATGCTTTAACACTTTAAAGGACAACTTCACACTAAATCCACTTTCTGACTTATTGATTAAATGTTTTGTTTCTCCAGAGTTTGTACATTTGTTTTTAATTTTCATGTTTGTTAGCTCGTTAGCATCTTCTCTTCACCATCCTGTCCCGTGACCGAGCAGCTTCACAACAATAAAAACATGAAGAACTTTCTCCTGGCAGGAAGTCAGTGGTTTCTCCTGTCACTTCAAAATAAGAGCACAGTTTGTCATTGTGTTGTTTATGTGTTGAAAACATCGACGACAGACTCCGAATATGAATCTATCCTCAGGTCTCCTGGTGGACACTCGTGGTATTACAGCGGCTAAACTTATACTTGTTGTCCTGAGTGACATCATCACAATGTAAAGTATGTGGATGGGGCAGGAACTCATGGGCGGGGCCAGCAGAGGAACTGCACACGCTCAGTCGGCCACATAAGCAGGAAGTAAACCTGGGGCCAGGTGAGTGATTGTGATTGGATCTACAGGTGCTGGGTTCATGTTCGGTATCAAGTTGTTTTTCAAAAGTGGATCAACTTCCTGTGAAGTGTGATTGACAGCAGGTTTTCATTATTGATTCCTGATGATGCTGATCAATCACATATTCTGCTGATCGTGTCTTGAGGCTGTTTGTTTTTATTGTGATGATCGTGATGACATCACTATGACGTCATCGCCTCCATTTTTGGAGGTCGTTTCCTTCGAGGCTACAATGTTGACGGCCATGAGGTAGTCTGATTGGTCGGGCACGAATGTGGGGAGGGGCTAGTGCTTGTTGTCCTCTGTGACGGCGGACACCCGGTGTTGGCAGCGGCGTATCCTGCTAATGATGGAGAGGACGAGCGAGCTGAGCACCATGGCAGCACTGCTGAGGAAGAAGGTGGCCATGTAACTTCCTGTGACGTCGACCAGCCAGCCTGCAGGAGAAGTAGAAGTTCAGTTCATTAATCAATTATTGACTTAAAACCTTATAATACTAAAAATCTCATATGACAGAATTACTACTCTTCATTTTCATTCTTGTGTTTTACTGGATTTGTTTTTCTTCCCCACAAACACACACAAAAAAACTATGTCCACTCAGTTTTCACACATTTGAACAATTTTTTTTTTCACTTTGTTTCACACGAGAAGGGAAGAGAAATCTTTTCCACTCTCTCTCGGGCTGAACATTGTATCATTAGACATTTTTTCTAGGTTCACACGTTTGTTTTCTCCTGGAGAAAATTCTCTTTCACACATTCACATTTTTTCCCTTCTCCACTTTTTTCTCCTGATTCCACACATGACAAAACTGGTTCTCACGCATGAAATAAAATATTTTTCTCCTCAAATGTTTCTCAAAAATTTTCACATGTCCTTTTTTTCACTCACCAAATTTTGATTTTCACTTCATTTTACAAGTGAGCACTTTTCATTTTTTGTACTCTGAATAGAGAATAAATACCAGAATTGTTTCCCCTCAGTTTTATGCATATATATTTTGTTCTCCTGTCCCTTTTTTCCAGCTCACTTTTTAAAAAAAAAAACAAGTGACACAAACATTTTGTTTCTTCTTCTTCTTCATGACGACTTTTTTCTTCTGACTTGGTTTCAGGCATGAACACTATTTTTTTCACTCAGTTTAAACATAAAAATAAAATATTCAGAGAAAAAAGACATTTGAAATAAGCAGATTTTACAGAATCAGAGACGCTAATGATACGTGGGTGTTTCCTCACCTCCGATTGGGGGGCTGACGAGGTAGGGGATGGCGTGGAGGAAGTAGACCACGCCCAGCGCAGAGGACAGGTACTGAGGTCCCACCAGGTCCGACGTCACCACGGGGATCAGCGCAACATAGGCGCCGTCAAAGTAACCATAGAGGATGGCGAAGGGCACGAGCAGTGGGAAGGACTGGAGCAGTGGCACAAAGAGGCAGCAGAGACCCTCCATCGCCACGGAGAAGATGTAACACGCCAGTCGGTACGGCTTCAAACACCTGAGAGAAAAACACGATTATACCTCAAACACCTGAGAGAAGAAACATGTGATGTCACACATAAAGCTACCTCCTGTCCGTCAGCCAGCCGAACGTGATGTTCCCCACGATGCTGATGACTCCCAGGATGGACATGAGGAAGGCGGCGTGCTGGTGGCAGACCCCGACACTCAGAGCGTAGGGCACCAGGTAGATGAAAGGCAGGCTGCAGCCGGTGGCCAGGAACAGAAAGGACATAGCCATGCCCAGGAAGTCCGGCAGCAGCAGGAAGCGGTACTCTTTAAAAGACAGGAAGCAGGAGCTGAAGAACCACCTCCTCTGCAGCTGAGGGGCGGGGTCTCCTGACAGTAGAGGCGGTGGTGGCGAAGAAACACATTCCATCAGGAAAGACAGAGACTTTCCTGATGGTAAAAGACTGTCCTCTGATTCTTTGGATGGTTTGACAGTAACCTCGGTGTTCCGTGATGAGACATTACCTGAAGCAGGAGACAGACAGGTGATGATGATGGTACTGATCAGGGCAAAAGAAAAAGAAGAAGAAGAAAAAGAAGAAGAAGAAGAAGAAGAAGAGTCCATGAACTCTGTGAAACTCTGTCTCTGACTAATTCTTCATTATTTGTTCCTTCTTGTGAAGTCAGTAAATGTTCATGAACGTCTTTCTGTCTTTGAGGGTTTGTTTGTTTGTGGCGGATGTTTATTTGCACATAGAGCAGGAAGTGACATCACAGTACTCTTGTCATACAGCACTGCTCCTCACCAAGTCTCTCCTCACCTGCGGACTCCTTTTCCTCTCTCTCCACCTGCTCCTCGTCCTCCTGTGGTCTGATTGGTCGGAGCAGTGCCCCACACACGCCGAGGTTGGCGACGAAGGCGCTGAGGACGAGCAGCGCCCCCCTCCAGGAGTACAGCTCGATGAGCAGCTGCACCACCGGCGCCAGCACGAAGGTGCCGATCCCGCTGCCTGACATGGCGATGCCATACGCCAACGCCTTCCGCTGGCGGAAATAACAGCCGACCATGGCGATGGCCGGGGTGTAACAGAGAGCGAAGCCCACGCCTGGACGGAGAGGACATTTTGCAAAGTGAGGACTTTTTCCAAAATGAAGACATTTTATAGATTGAGGACTTTTAAAGCTTGAGTGAAGACGAGAGGACAGGTCCTGTGTGCTGACCTGTCAGGACGCCCATGCTGAGGTAGAGGAACTCCAGCCTGGTGCTGAAGGAGCTGAGGAGGAGTCCACAGGAGGACAGGAGTCCACCGAACATCACAGCCACCCGGCAGGACCAACGGTTACCAATCAGGCTGCCTACAGGAGCTGCACACACACACACACACACACACACAGCTAATCAGTCAGCTGTTGGATATGGTCTCAGCTGATTGGTCGGTCAGAGTCAGTACCAACCACAGAGCATGGTGGTGCAGTCCACCAGACTGTGGACCCAGGCCGTCGCTGCATAGTCGGCACCAAAGTGGGCCTGAAACTCCACGAAGAAGATGGACACACACCTGCACACACACACAGGAAGTGATCAGTGATCAATTAGTGATCAATCAGTGATCAGTCATCAAACAGAAACCACCAGTGAGTCAGCAGGTGAGCTGAGGGTCAGGTGTGTGTGAGAGAGGTCAGAGGTCACAGACAGATGACAACACCTGACAGCAGCTCTGCAGTCTGAACACGAAGTTCCTCATCAGTTTGAATTATTGATTCATTGATTCATTGACCTCTCATTGGTTTCTTCCTGAACACTGCTGCACCACTCACACCAGCCCAACACTTAAAGGAGCAGTCTGAAACAGTGTGTGTGTGTGTGTTTGTGTGTGTGTTTATTGACCAGCTGTGATACATTAAGCTAAACTCTGAAAGTCTCCATGTGAGACACCTGAACAAACAGCCGCCTCTGTGTGTTACATCACCGCAGAGAGACGACTCTCTGCCGACTGGTTCCTACAGGCAGCAGCTGGTGATGCTTTCAGGAACTGTTGGAATCAGAAACATCTATCTATCTGTCCTGAGGCCTTTCTGTCCCCCAGAAAACCCTCAAATACTGTTAAATCCTTCAACCTGTGATTCTACTGGAGTTATTATTAATTATGAATATTATGAATATATGAATTTGTTGAGTGCCAATCAGGCGCCTCACTCTGTTTGTTGCTCAGGCCTGATGATGTTCTCAACCTAAAGATAACATCAGCCCACAGCTGGAGGATTCACACTGCAGCTCTCGCCTCGGTTAGATGTTTGTTGGAACATGTGAGTCATGTTCTCCAAAAGCTCCTGATTACTCTGTTTACTTTCCATCATTTCAGTCCAGGGTTAGGGTCTGAGGAGATAAGCCCACAAACTGATGTCTGACTCTCCTAAACCCTGCAGCATTTCCACACACCTGTACAGGTTACACAACATCAGATTATTTAAACAATTTAAATGGTCCATCTTCACTGATTCAGATTCAGATTCAGACAACTTATTATCCCAAAGAGGGCAGTTCATTAGCAGCTAACCCTGTCCACAATCACACAAGCAACATCCACCAATCATCAAACAAACAGAGGTCAGTGAAGGCACCACGAGGTCCTCCACACAGTGAGGGTGTCTAACTGAAGTAAGTCTGAGGTGTAACTTCCTTTCTGCAGGATTTCTTTCACTGTGGTGACACAAAGTTTAATTCATTCATCAAAATAGACACAAAACTCCAAATCCGTAAAGTTTAAGATGAATTTGACTGAAAGCATGATTATGTATTTCTTCACATTTTCCATATTTATGGTGATGATGTCATCGTGAATCCTTTTGACCACGATGATCGTGATGATCTGATGTCGGAAACATCATTCATAAAAATAATATTTGCTGATGATGATTTAAATACAATGACACTAAAACCTTCAGAATACGTTGTTTCTGTGCGTCACCTGTGTGTGTGTGTGTGTGTGTGTGTGTGTGTGTGTGTGTGTAACAGAAGCTCGCTCTCGTCTCCACGTAAGTAAAACAAGCTGCATGGAAACAAATGACACTCCGAGTTTAACTATTCATAGACAGAGCGATGGAGCTGTTACTGGAGCTGCAGATGTTGTTGCTGTAGTGTTGTAGTGTTGTCAGTGTTGCTGTAGTGTTGTAGTGTTGTCAGTGTTGCTGTAGTGTTGTAGTGTTGTTGTGTTGTTGTAGTGTTGTCAGTGTTGCTGTAGTGTTGAGGGTTACAGACGACCTGTGATGGGGTTTAGAGGGTTTAGCAGTTATAGAGGAGTTCACTTCAGTACAGGATCATGTTTCAATGATTGTAGATGTTTAAACCTGTCTCACACACACACACACACACACGCAAAGACATTCAGTTTTGTGTCAAAGAAGAAAATCCTCAGAGTCAAGTCAAGGTAGCAGTTTAGAAAAGTCAGAGAATCACAAGAGTTATTACACTGTGTGTGTGTGTGTGTGTGTGTGTGTGTGTGTGTGTGTTACCTGGTCACTGCTCGTGTGCACACTGTCACCATGAAGCAGCAGCCGACGATCACCCAGCCCCATCCCCCGTCCAGAGGCGCCTCTGAGCCTCTCTGCTGCCTCCCAGCAACCATTGCTGCAGGCTCCTGCAGCCAGTTTCTGGTCCTGGTCCTGGTCCTGGGGGGTCTGGTCAAGGAAAATAAACTAGTTATTGAATCTGTCGTGCTGAACAATTGATTCACCCTCGTCTGCTTAAGGAAAAATCAGGAGGTGGATTTAAAAATAGTGGTTTTAAAGGTGTGACTGCAGGCAGAGGTACCCAGGTGGAGTCACAGTCTCTCCTCCTCACTGAAGGAGAACTGAGGAGGAAGAGCTGAGTCAAGAAGAAGTTCGGGAGAAAGTTCAGGATGAACTAATTCAGGTGAAGTCTGACAGGAGTGGGAAAAGTGAAGAAGTGGAGCTGAGCTGAGCTGACTGAGGAATGGAATCATTCTGGTGTGAGTCTGGACCTGTCGAGCCGTCTCTAAAAAGCCTCTTCAGTCAATAAATCACCAGCTGACCCTCAATCATTAACCGACTGTGTGACCTCTGAGGGCAGCAGATCACTGATCCACAGCACAGACGACTGTTAAACCTCTTCACCCAGCCAGACGTCTGCTCAGCCTCCAACCAAGCGCTCCTTTTACAGCATCAACAACATGTGCAGTGTGACAGGGAGCGCTCCATTCACTGCACCTTACACCTCCGGGAGCTGAGGGAGGTGAGGAGGGGGGGGAGGGGGAGGTGAGGGAGGGGAGGGAAGGTTTCTGCTGGGTGGAAGAAGGCGTCAGGTGTCAGAGAAGACCGTCCTGTACGAACGAGTTCACTGGACATCCCCCAACTGCCAGTTTGTTTATGCTGCAATGTGTTCACTGCCAGTCAGACATCAGCAACATGACCAGGACCAAACAGGTGGTTTTTCTCCTACTTTATACTCAGCTATGTTTATGTGATCATTTAGTGACTAGTTACCTTACAGATTAGTGAAGGTGAATTAGTATGTAAATTATTTTTTACAATCAACTTCTTCACATAAAAGGTGCTTCAGAAGAAAATCTGTGTTTAGATGTTTCTAATCAACAATTAACACATATTCATATTAAATAACTCGTCACACTGATCTGTGTCAGAGTTTAAACAGTTGTACTCCAGTAAAAGTAAAGATATGGTGTCAAAATACTGCTTTGGTAAATGTAAAAGTTGTCCATATGAATAGTAATCAAGTAAAAGTCTTAAAGCGTCTGGTAATAATTGTACTTATGTATCAAAAGTACAAGTAAAATTAAATTACAAATATATTTACAATTTTTCATCATTTTTCAGCGTATTTTGAAATAACTAGAAACTCAGGCTGTCAGGCGATTAAAAAAAATAATCTAATTAATTACAGGATTTGTAATTAATTAATCTAATTAATTGCATTTTAATCTCATATCTGCTAAAGGTACCCAAATAAAGAATTTGAATTCTAGGACATTACAAAATTGTATTGCATGACTAATCAATTTAATACACTAAGAACAGAAAATTTGAAATCCACATTTTTTTTTGGTGAAGTGCGTTTCATAAATGAAATTTAAAAGAAAAAGGTCATGCACATCCCAATTACAAACCAATTAGGCCAGATGCATTATTCAAAAATGTAATACAAATACACTTAAATAAATAAAATTCAGAAATAAAATAAGGCTGAGTCTCAAATAGGCACTTAAGCAGACTCTCAATTCAAAATGACCACTAAAGCTAAATCAAAACAGCAGTTCAATATGAATAGTAGAAGTGTAAAACTGTGAACAGTGACATAGATTTTATCTTCAGAATAAGAGCTTTACATTGCACCCCATTTAGAACTGGGTTTTTAGTGGGGGCTTTTAATTTGAAAGTAGTGACCGTCCTTAGCTTGCCGACACAACAACAAGCTAACACAACCAAACAGCTACAGAGACCGAGGAGACGCTGCATCTCCTGGATCTCTGCAGCTGTCCAGTTGTTCATCTTAATGTCCGCAGATGAAGTGATGGACTAACTGTTGTGATCAGCTGTTTCCTGGTTTTAAAACTCCTCGGCTGTGGGTCGCACAACAGTGCAGGTCATTGACACCTCTGCCCACCTCACTCAGAGGCCGGCACATTTCTGCCTCGTTTGTAGATAGCAGGCGAGGCGGAAATAAGTGATCCCTCCGAGGCGGAAAATCGGCGGACCAAAACAGACCCCCAATATGGGTCTAAATCCGCGGACCGAGCCGCCTAAAGAACGGAAAAACTGGCGGCTTGGTGCTCTGTCTAAAAATGGCTCAGGTCTGTTGTCACCCTGCTTCGACTAGCGACGCAGGTGGGAAGTGACGAACACGTCCGGACATGTTCCTCGGTGCCTACGGGTCATTCTATGGGCCAAATTTAAAATACTGGCAGACTGAATTTCCACTCAGAATCTCAGAATTAATTGCATAAATTTTTATAACGCATTAATTTGCAGTGTAATTAATTCATCGAATTAGCACGTTAAACTGACAGCCCTACTAGAAACTAAAACTGGTTAAATAAATTTAGTCAAATAAAATGTAAAATATTGCCTCCAAAATGAAGTGGAAGAAATAACTGAAACTGTCACGATCAAAAATTCATAAGGAAATAAATACACAGCTCAATACTTCAATACACAAATACTTCAATAGATAAACACATATTTATATAAATACATAAATACTTATATAAATTCATGAATACATCCACACATTTTGTACTTGCTGCTGTTTTACCATTTGTATTAATCACAATTTATTCACATTTATTTACATTTCCAAAAATAATCCAAATTCAATTCATTCTTGAACTTTTTTCGCCTTTTGCATTTTGAGGACAACACATAACTAAATGTGTAAATAGTATGAATGTTTAGAGCCAAAGCAAACTGACATATTGCTAAAGGATTAAATTTGCTTCCGTAGTTGCAGGATGACGAGCACTTCACAGTCGAACTTCAGCATGTGAAACAACAATCATTCATTCATTCATTCATTCATTACAGATCGACACGTTCAAACAGCATTTTTACCTCAAACTGATTCATGTCATCAGTTTTGTTCTAAGCAGGCTGAGTCTGAGTCTGAGTGGACCTGAGTCTGAGTGGACCTGAGTCTGAGTGGACCTGAGTCTGAGTGGACCTGAGTCTGAGTCTGAGTGGACCTGAGTCTGAGTGGACCTGAGTCTGAGTGGACCTGAGTCTGAGTCTGAGTGGACCTGAGTCTGAGTGGACCTGAGTCTGAGTGGACCTGAGTCTGAGTCTGAGTGGACCTGAGTCTGAGTGGACCTGAGTCTGAGTCTGAGTGGACCTGAGTCTGAGCGAGAAACATATTCAGTCTCCAGCTGATTCCTTCAGCTCTCATGCCTCTGTGATCAATGACTGCAATCAACTACTTTGTCAAAAATCACAAAAACATCGAGTTCAAGTTTGGCTCAATCAATTTATTATATTGATTAATTACAGGTCTTCTGGACATGAGGTTGATTTGATTGATCACAGCTGATCATTTTAACAGGACCTGTCCGATACAGACATCACACTCAAACACCATGTGAAAGTCTAAGGAGCTCAGCATTGATAAACATTATTGATCTGAGAGAGAACATTATTGATCACTTTGAGCCAGAGGAAGAAGAAGAAGAAGAAGAAGAAGAAGAAATGTTGGAGGATAAAAATAAAATTGATATAAATATTGACAGACATTGTTGACATTTACTTCACCGAAAAAAACAATGAGGAGTCTCACAGCACAGATCAGTGATTGGCTGATCTGCAGAGCTGTCAGTGACATCACTTCCTGTTGTTCTGTGCATCCAGGAGAGTCTTTGTTTCATTCTGCCACTCCAACACACCGTCCAGAGGACAACGTCCGTCCTGATGGACAGACAGGCAGACACTCTCTGATCATTAGTGAGACACTGAGACCGGGTCAGAACCATGTTTTTATAAATCAGAATTGGATTGGCCCATACAGGTGACAGCTGTGTGTTACCTGGTTGGTGATGTGTGTGTCGGCTCCATGCAGCAACAACAGCTGGATGATTTTACATCTGTTGAGTCGAACAGCATCGTGAAGAGGAGTGTCTCCCTCCTGAAACACACAACACACAATGTAACACACACATTACAACACAACAGAGACCACAGTTGTGAAACTGTGTGTGTGTGTGTGTGTGTGTGTGTGTCCCCACGAACAAACACAAACAGGAAGATGACGTTTAAATACCAGCTGTGAAATGTTACATATTCATCAGAGTAACTAATTACATTTACCCAAGTTACTGTATGAGTAGTTTTTTAAGTAGTTTTTAAAACTTGTGATTTTATTTTTACTTGATTACGTTTTGAGTGAAGTAGTGGACTTCGCCACATTAATCGCCTGTTACTGAGTAAAAAAAAAGTCGCAGTGACGATTGATCCGCATGTCTTGTTCAAAGTGATGGTGATGGAGGCGGATCATGAGACCGGCTCTCAGTGATGAAGGGTCACAGACAGTCGACCTGGAAATGTTTGCTGAACCTGAAACATCGATTTCGGCTGAACTCATAAACCGCAAAAACCCTCAGCCACATTTAAAAGACATGCAGTGAGACTTGTACTAATTTCACTTGTGCTTTGTAATATTTCATCCAAGTATCGGTACTATTACGTGAGTATAATATTTTAGTACTTTTTCCACCCCTGATTCATAAAAACAAGTTCAAGTGTGATGAAATGACATCAACAGGTCCTCAGTCCATATGTAAACGTGTGTGTGCGTGTGTGAATACGTGTGCGTGTGTGCATGTGTGTGTGTGTGTGTGTGTGTGTGTGTGTGTGTGTGTGTGTGAGTGTGTAAACACACTCTGTCCTGGGTGTTGATTTCAGCTCCACAGTGGATCAGGTGTTCAACACAGTCGAAGTGCCCGGTTCTCACAGAGACATGAAGAGGAGTGCTGTCAAGCTACACACACACACACACACACACACACAGTTAATGTACAGCATAGTGTCCTGGCTGTAGCAGCAGTGTGAGGACCGTCACCTTGTCTGTTGCAGCCAGGTCTGCTCCGTGGTCCAGCAGCAGTTTGAGGACAGACAGATGTCCTCCTCGACAGGCTGAGTGGAGACAAGTGGACTGCAGCTGGACAGAACCAGAACATTAGAACAGCTTCAACACAGGTTGTAGATACAGAGAATTATTAACGTATTACATTAGAGAATAATAGATTAAATCTGGTTCTGACAGATCTAGAACAGGTTCTGAAAGCTGCGGTGGTCCACACCGTCCCTGAGTCGTCAGCTGAGAGGACTGATGAATGATGTCACACAGTTACAGGAAGTAATCAGATTAGTTTTGATTTACTGACTCATTGATTTGATGGAGCTGGGTATGTGGCCTGTAATAACACAGAACTGTGAGACGGGTTAGAACAAACACAGAACGTCTAATCCGGACCTTGTCTCTGCTGTGGAGGTTCAGTCCAGCCTCCATCAGTTTACTGACGACCTCTGTGTGACCCTGAGCAGACGCTCTGTGCAGACCTGTACGCTGGAACTACACACACACACACACACAGGATCAGGAAGTGATGTAATCAGAGCCAATAGGATCAGTGCAGTGTCGATGACTCACTGTGTCGCAGGCGTTGATGTCTCCACCTGTGGACAGGTACCTGTCGATCACCAGCAGCTGCTTCTGATCACAGGCCTTAAAGAAGTCGTCTTCGTCCACATAATACGGCTGCAGACACACGTCACATGACCACAGACATCATCATCATCATAACATCTGTATCAGTTCATGACCTCTCTGGTATCAACTCATAAACACTACTCATTACCTGTACAGGTGTGTGTGTGTGTGTGTGTGTGTGTGTGTGTGTGTGTGTGTGTGCTACCACTGTCTGGACAGCAGGGGGAGCAGCAGCAGGCTTCCTCACAGCAGCTCTCTGCTCTCTCTTGGTCTTCCTCAGCAGCAGAAGGTTCTGGAGGTCATCAGGAGTCTCCAAGAGGAGACGACCTGATTTATCCGTCTGAAGGAGGACAGACAGACAGACTGGATCAAAGGGTTGATAAGGTCCGTACTAACAGTTCTTCTGTTCTGAACACCTGTCTGGTTCTACGCTCTGTCCGGTGTCTCTACTAACTGAACTGTCCTGATGGTTCTGGATGCTCCGATGTTTGATGGATGTTTCCAGTGTCGAGGAATAAATCAAGTGAAACCAGTGAAAATGACCTTGAATAATAAAAGTGTAGCTCACAGCTCGCAGCTCACATCCGTCTTTCTTTTCTCTCATCACACTTTGTGTCTGACATCTGCTGGCTGTCAGCACATCTGGACCACAGCAACCGGAGTCAGCAGTCAAAACATTCACACAGAAAGTTAAACTTACATGAATAACAACATTAGCAGAACAAGAAAGTAATGTTAGCATAATGTTAGCATAATGTTAACATAAAGTTTAAAGACCAGAGTCAGAGACACTATTTGGATCCCCGCAGGGGAAACTGGTAAAGAACTGTAGAACGTGTAGACGTGTTGGTGTAAACACAGACGTGCTGGTGTAAACACAGACGTGTTGGTGTAAACACAGACGTGCTGGTGTAAACACAGACGTGCTGGTGTAAACACAGACGTGCTGGTGTAAACACAGACGTGCTGGTGTAAACACAGACGTGTTGGTGTAAACACAGACGTGCTGGTGTAAACACAGACGTGTTGGTGTAAACACAGACGTGTTGGTGTAAACACAGACGTGTTGGTGTAAACACAGACGTGCTGGTGTAAACACAGACGTGTTGGTGTAAACACAGAACAGAGGTGACCTTGACGTCTCTGACCTTGAGGCTGATTGGACGGTCAGTGCTGGTGTTTCCGCTGCAGGTCACTGCGTCCTGTTTCTCCCGAGAGATGGACGACTCATAGCCTCCATCCTCCAGCTGCTGCGCACACAGACGGACATGTTGGTGTCTTTAAATCTCCTGAAGACGTCTCTTTATGTTTGACAGAGGAACATGTGTCCTCTGGTGATGTCACTGGCAGCTCCAGTGTGTCTCACCACAGATCACACTCACACATTTCTACAACTCGTGAAACTTTATTTCTGGCTCCGTTGACCAGAACAGAAATAAACAATATAGAGATCAACGTGGCAGCGGAGCCGCTGACCTCTGATGTCCTGTCTCTCATCAAACACATCAAGCTTTATTAGCAGCTTAAACAGGAACAGACACCTCCATTTACAGCTGTGTGTGTGTATGTGTGTGTGTGTGTGTGTGTGTGTTGGACATGACCTTCTCTGGTGTCATTTTATTAGCCAATCACTTCCCAAAGGGGAGGGGTCAGAGGTCAGCGGGGGTCATGTGATCTCTGACAGCTGATTGAATAAGTGAGTCAAACAGCCGAGATGTGTTTGATTCTTTTAATCTCCGTTCATGTTTTTATGATCAATAAAGTTTTAACTCACCACCGCCAGAAAAGAAAACTGTTCTAACTTTTGTTTCCTTTTCTGTTAATGACTTTGTGATCGACTTATTTAAATGAAGCCTTTTAATATTCTGTGGTGTATATGAGAAACCAGAGAGGAGGAGAAAGAAGAATTGAAGAACAACTGTGACAGTGAGATGGGCAACGAGGAGAAACTGTAGAAGAAGAAGTTCCTCAGACAGACGGCGACAGGTGGACTGCAGCCAATCGTTAACCTACTGCTGATGTCACTTTATTATCCACCAATCACATGGCAGAGGTCAGAGGTCAGGTCAGGCACCACACACACACACACACACACACACACACACACACAGCCCGTCTGCAGGACAGAACACATCTCAGTCTGATCTCAGACCAGATTTCACCCTCGGTGTGCTGTTCACCATCTGACACTTTCATCTCGTTCTCTTCTTGTTTCTCTGTTTTAAATCAAGTCTCAGCTGCTTCAGTTATTCAGCTGAATGCTGCAACTCTGTTTTACTGTGAAGCTCCAGAACTGTTCTGTGGACCGTGTTCCTGTAACCGGACTCAAAGACAATAGGAGCAGAAACATTTTCTTCTCACCATGATCACTTCCTCCTCTTCCTCCTCTTCATCGCCCTCGTCCTCCCAGCTGATCGGCTCAGGTCTGACAGCATTGGGGGAAACAACAAGAGGAGAAAATCAGACGGGACATTTAATGAGCTCGACGCTCGTCATCATCACTGACATGTCTCAGAACCAGAACACAGAACAGCTGCTCCAAGAACACAGCAGGTCCCAGCTAGATGATTAAGTATTGATCCAGTATCAGCGAAGCACAGCTCATCTGATCATCAGCTCATATGAGTCAACTCTACTTATCGCGTTTAGAAACATTAAACAATCATTCAAACTTTAAATTTTGTTTTTACTTCACAGTTTTTGTTTTTCACCTTGAATCACTGAGTAAATCAAATATTGATTATAATGACATTATTAGACACAAAGTTAATGTCTTCATCAACATTATGTTATTTAATGTTAAACATCAGAGGGAAGTTTCTCTAATAAATCTGTTCTGACTCAACACGACGCTGAAGCATCATCACAGTTACAGACCTCACTTATCTGTTTAATATATATAGATATATATCAAATACAGTTTGAATAAATCATTCATAAACCATGTCACTGTAAAATGTCTATTAAATATTGACTAAAGTTTAATGTTTAATGTGAATATTCAGAGTCTGATCTTAAAGAAACAGACGGAGGACGTTCGTTTGTCACATGAAGGTTCACGATGACGTCTCTGCTGCAAACGTGACACTTTTATTTTAATGATCCAGTTTGATTCATGTGATGTTTGACACACACACACACACACACACACACACACACACACACACACACACAAACACACAGAACTCAGCATGCTAATCAATAATCAGTAATGATCACAGCTCACCTCTGAGGCTCCATGTCAGCGTACAGCAGCAGGAGAAGAAAAGACTGAAGCTGATGAGGAGGCTTCATCAGTCCTCCTAATATAGACACACACACACACACACACACACTGAACTTTGACCCTGCTGGTTGAACTTGCAGGAGACGACTATCGACCTCGTCTGACCTCCCAGTAACCAGAGAAGAAGAAGTACTTTAGTTTTACTGTTCAGAGTTCACAGTCATACTGTTACACATCAGACTTGTATCAAAACATGAAGAAGTACTGACTGTACTGACTGTTATTGTGCTGACTGTACTGACTGTTGTTGTACTGACTGTACTGACTGTTGTTGTGCTGACTGTACTGACTGTTATTGTGCTGACTGTACTGACTGTTGTTGTGCTGACTGTACTGACTGTAATTGTGCTGACTGTACTGACTGTTGTTGTACTGACTGTACTGACTGTTGTTGTGCTGACTGTACTGACTGTTGTTGTACTGACTGTACTGACTGTTATTGTGCTGACTGTACTGACTGTTGTTGTACTGACTGTACTGACTGTTATTGTGCTGACTGTACTGACTGTAATTGTAGGAGTAGTAAAAGTACAAACAACAGTTTTTATGCTAATGTAACTGTTGAATTATTCTGATAGGACCTTGTAGTAATGAGTACCTCAACTACTAGATGAAATACATCCAACACACATTTATACCTCAGAGACTCCAGCTGCCACTGAAACAACAGAAACCATTTAGTTATTGATAAATTATCAGTAAGAAGAGAAACAGCTGATCAGCAGGATTCATCATGTTTTGGACACCAGCAGGAGGCGCTGCAGCACTAACACTGTGTGTGTGTGTGTGTGTGTGTGTTCACAGTTATGTAAAGTGAGGGCTCTCCCAGCCTTATATAACACTCTGTCCTCCTGTGTGTGTGTGTGTGTGTGTGTTCAGGTCACTTCCTGTTGCATAACTCCATCGTCTGTGACAGTGACGCTGGTCAGTGTGTTTATATTCAGGATTATAGAAAGACTCATACTGTACTACAGTTCTAATACCACAAAATACTTCACAGTCCTGCGTTTAAAATATAACTTCAGTAAAAGGTGAGTACCATCAGGGAACCAGGTAATTTAAGTATTAAAACTAAAAGAACTCAGTACAGTCAAATGGCCCCCGTGACAGTTTGTATCACAGATATCTTCATGTGTGCTGACAGAAATAAAACTAATACAGAGATTTCTCTCGAACTCTTCAGGTCAGATGCTAGCTGCTGATGCTACAGTGACTTCCTGTTCACACTGACCTGTGAACTGGACACGATCTCCATGAGGGGAACAGCACCAGGATTAAACACACACTGCTGTGCATCTCTGTCTATGAGAGGCGGTCATGTTTGTTTGGTTTTTATGCAGATGTGCTCTGAATGAGTGGCTGATTGAATGTTAGTCTCAGAGAGTGTGGATGATCTGATGAAGACGTGTTGATAGCAACGCTGTGGTGATTTGTGTGAACGGGAGACTTCAGTGCGTCTGTCGACTCAGATTCCTGCTCTGCTCACGTGTTGGCTGTTGATTCGGTCAGCTGGACGTTAATCTGACAGATAAAAAGAAGAATGTTAATCACGACTCTCTCTGCCGGCCCGTCAGCTCCCATCAGCCTCTCGTCTCTCTGCGGCTCAGACTGCATTTCACCTCCCGCGCACTCAGTTTCTCTCGGAGAACCGTCATCCGCACATCAACTTAACTTTACGTTGTTAACATTGTTCTTACCCTTCAACTCTAATGTTAGTCAAACTATTTGATTATTCACAAAATACTTCAAAGGTCATTTTGCATTTTATTTTGAAACTCGCTTCCTGTTAAAATTTTATTTAATTGGCCAAACCGATGTGATGTCACCAAGTTTAGAAGAATAGAGACACAAAAGTTTGAACGCTATAAACATTAGACTTTTATTATGAAAGGACACACATATAAGGAACAGTCACTCACTTCATGCTTACATCGTAACATCATGACATCATCATTCCATTGCACTTTACAATATAGCCTTGCTACAGTACAGTCGCCAATGCTAGCAGCCAGCTAGCTTACTATCTAGCCATGTTAAATGCCATTAATCATGTCTGTTAATTTAGCACAAGCTAACTCTGGCTAACCGGTGGATGAAGTGGTGCGTTCAGGTCACGTCGGAATAAAGAACTTTAAATCTCACTGCTGAACACTGAGCTGACAGACGGGAGGAAACCTGATGAGCGTCATAACTCAGAGATTTGCTGCTAACACTTTATGATTACCTGCATAGTTAAGTTTATAAATCATTTATTGAGATATTCTGACTTTAAAAACACCAGTATCATCTTTATGACACTGGTGTTTACAGATGAACAACAGGATTTATTAACACACATTATCAGAGTTTTATTTACATCAGCTGGAATTTTACAATAGACAATATCTTTATAAATGATTTATAAAATATGTAATTGTTTGTTTGTAGTCAAAAAGATATAACAAACACTTAATTTACTCTAAATGTACGATGTATTAATGATGGTTACTAAGGTGTTACTGATTAACCTGATTATTACAAAAACGCTGAGTCTTTGAAATGTAGCTGTCTGCAGCTAGCAACGTTAGCATTGTAGCTAAGGTGCTGCAGTAAAAACACAACAAACTTCTTTCTCGATAAATTAATTCATTTTGAAACATGTAGATCAAAATATTGATCACAATAAAAACTGAATGTTACGGTTGACATCAGCCAGAATAATAGCTCAAAGAGCTAAAATGTGCTAGCAGACTAGCTTGCTAGCCATAACATGACCCTTACCTTGGTAGTTTTGGAGCCACACCCCTTGAACCCCCCCCGGAAACCCCGCCCACATTCATCACTACAAGGCACCGGGTGTTATATAAAATAAACCTGACGTGACTTGAACACAGCACGAGGTCACCAGCAGCCAAATCAAATCAGCAACATGAGTTCACTTTAAACACATTCACTTCACATCGGTCCCAAACCTCCTGTCACATTCTTTATACATCCCCCCAACACACACACACAGCTTAGAAAAGGCTTTTTTGACTGGTATGGCTACAGGAGCTAACAGGAAGTTCAGGTTTACCTTTAGGTCTCCATCTACAGCAGTTACCGTGACAACATACTAACTACCTGTTACCAGGGGAACAGGAACACCACAGCCTCACGCTAATGTGAAAACAAAGAAATAAAACTTAATAAAAGAGAACCTTTGACCTTTCACCTCGCCGCTCACTCGGATGTCAGGGCTGAAACACTTCCTGGTGGCGTACAGAAAGGGGCGGGGCTTGGCCTCTCTATAAATAAGAAAAGTCAGAGTCTAACCAATCAGAGAGGCTGAGACACTTCGACCCAGACTCCAGAGCAGCAGCTCTGTTTCTGGGCTCCAGACCTGTTTGTGCATGGTTACAGAGGTGGAGGTCTGGCTCTAAGTCCCGTCCCTGCCTGTTGTTTAATCGTGATGTCATTAGCATCAGAATATATCCCTGTATATGTTCTGAATGTGACCCGGTACCACCATCACTCATGATAATATTTCAAAGCATGTGTTGTCTCGCATCAACAGCAGATTCTAAAGCTGAAGGACCAATAAGAACTAAAGTGCAGGTTCTTCTCACGGAGTTCTGGTGGGTTCAGTTTGTGGTTTAGTGTCACACTGACACTCAGAACAGATGCTCACTCTGCTGTTAACCTGTTTAAACCAGGTCACCAAGGTATGAACATTTCTATGAAATGTGAGAAGGGACCAAAAAGTGCTTATCAGGTGGGACTGAATCCGAACCCCCGCCCCTCAGAACCGAGCTGTCATGGGCTCAACTGTTGTCTGAAGTACTTACAGTCATCACTAAACTTCTGCAGCGGAGATAAAATACTCTGAGACGAGACTTCGGATCTAAACCTTAACAAGTCCACAGATCTTTGGACCAAATTAAAGGTGAACTGAGCCTGAAGGCATCAAGGGTTCTACACAGTGTCCCAACATGGACCCAGAGAAGAATTTACAGTTTTAATCCACAGACCAAATCTATAAAACTGGAATCTTTTTTCTACTGCTACAATCCCTGGACGCCTGACTGGATGTCGGACTGGTTTCAGGCACCTTGAATCTTTAGAACACAGTGATCCTGGTTGCTGGTTCAGGACTCACATCCTGAAGGGTTTCTGCTCTGAATGAATCATTATGGAAGAGAAAACAGGAAATAAAAGTGAAAACTGCAGTAAAAGACACCCAAAGAGCTACAGAGGAACGTGTCGCATCCTTGGACCCAAATCCTGCTCCAATCATCCAGAACCAGGAGCTGGTCACTAACTGTCCGCCGGAGAACATGAAGTCTCTTTTAATTCATCCTTTGTGTCAAGAATACAAACCACTGAACGTGTTTAAACACTCCTGTGAAAAGCTGATGAGTGGAGCCAAATGTTGTGAATCTAAAAAATGTTAAAGAACCCTTGTGGAGGTTCTGAGGACATGTGGTACCACCTTAAACCGATCATGGATCATTAGGTAGGTTTAAGAAATCACTTGTGAGACTCTGGATACTCGTGAAAGTGATAGAATCCTTTGGAAACCGTTTCAACTGATTCCTCGTGAAACGTATAAATGATGAGGTCATCCAGGCTTCTTACAGGGTAGTGGAACTTGTTTTCTGGAGAGGCCAGCTGTGGTCCAACTTCAGCACCTGGACACATCCAGATGTTGACTTGGCTGAATCCTTCCACTCTCTGGTGGTCTTAAGAGGGATAAAATCTGGACAGGCTCACTCCAGACCCAGTCTGAGGTTTTTGGTGTGAGGGTCTAGTTGTTACAGATTCCTGGACTGCAACAAAGGTGCTTGAAGGTGCTTGAAAGTGCCTTGCAATCTACTGAATTCTTGGGAAGCTTTGAGCACGTATTAATCCCCATTAATTGTGGCTGACTGTCGGCACCCTTGGATGAAATCCTGCTCAGGAGGACCAGATGTGAGCCAAGTCGGGCTCTCCTTGTTGAGTCAGCTCCAGTGTGCAATACTCAGGCCACATCTGGCTCAGTCTCTGTCCAGACAGACTCCAGATGTTGACACTGACTTTCATTAAGACTTTAAAGACTTCATGTTCAGGCAGCTAAAGTGACTTGAGTGTTTGCTACCAACTCGTCTGGAGGGTATCAGTGCTCACGTGAGGGTCCGGTGGCTTTCAAACAACAAAACTGAGTGCAACTTTAAAAATATGTCCTCTGGTGGTCTCACCAGTAGGGGGCGCTGGTCTCAACATGACCCCAGCTCTGCCACTCAGGGAAGATCCCTGTTGATGTCCGGGGACTTCCAAAGGGGTCAAACGCCATCTCCTCCTTCTCCACACCGCGGTCCCTCTGGATCTCCACCCCAGCGGTGCTCTCAGTGTTCCGGGTCAGGCTGCCATTTGGGTCCACCACTACAAGCCCATAGTTGTTCCCCTGATTGTTGTCCCAGAAGGTGTGGTCCTGAGTTTGGTACTGGATGCAGAACTCCACTGTGTCGGAAGGATCTATGAGCTCAGGTACCGAGACAGAGAAGGAGAAGGTGTCGATGTCGGGGCAGCCGTAGATGTTGTTCAGGTACAGACAGGGAACGTCCTGGAAGGAGCGCCACGAGTCAAAGGTGATCCGGACCGAGACAGACTTGTCGAAGGAGAGGTTTCGGACCTGGACGGTGCCTGACAACAGACGGTCCTTCACAGAACAGGTCTCCAGACACACCTGCTGAGCTTTGAGTCGGTTCCTCAGGTCCAGATAGTCTGCAGCTGGCTGGATGAAGTCCAGCATAAGGCCTGGACCACAATCTGCTGCTTCTGGAAGACAAACATGAAGGTTTGTAAGAAAAACACATTAGCAGTTCTACCAACTTAATGATTGAAGGTATCAAAGAGTGCTGATTTGAGGCTGATGAAGTGAGACGAGCCGATTAGAGATGTTTGGTTCTCGCTTCACTTCGTTAGACTCAACTCATCAGAGAGACTCAAACCTTCAGGATCAAATCTCATCCTTAAATGATCTTCTTCGCTGCTTAATTTCATTTAATTTGTTTACTAACCTCTGCCGTCTCCTGTTGTGGCGCCCTCTATCTCCGTCAGGTGGAACTGCAGCTCGGTCAGCGGGAAGTCGTCTGCCTCACTGAAGATGTGGACGGCGGTAAGTGCGAGGCCACGAGAGTCTGCAAACACCACGTTCTTCTTCTTCTTCCTCTTCATCCACACCAGGCCGCCGCTGAGCTCTGCGCTCGCTGACGTCGAGGTCATGGTTGATGCAGCGACGTTGGATAAACAGGGTCTCAGCGGTTCACAGCGCTTCAGCAGAGGGTTGTCGTAGTTACCAAGGAAGGAGCGGAGAGGGGGAGAGCTGGCCAGGCAGATCCTCACGGCCATGTCCACGGGCATGATGGGAGACCGACCCCCAGGGCTCAGGATGTGGAGGAACCTGAGAGAGAGAGTGAAGAGAGTACACATCATCACTAACCTGAGCTGAGCTACGTTAACCTAAGCTAAGCTAACTGAACCGGTTCTGTTTAAATGAACTTTGATAAACTGACTAACTAACTAAATTGAGCTGTCAATCAAAGCCTGAACCCGCCCACACAGTCAAGTGAACACACCTGTGCGGGTGAACTACAGGTGGGCTACATGAACACATCTCCCAGATGTTGTTTCACTGACACACTGAGACTCATCCACACGTAGACGAGAACTGAACTGTTTAAAATCATATGACCTCATGTACACCAGGCAGGCAGCCACCACTGTAAACAGGAAGCAGACAGTCGCTCAGTTACAGAAATGTTGTGTCTATCCAGACGTGAACCCTGAAAACAGAGTGGTAAATATCTGAGTTCATGTCACTGTCTTTATTTTCATCTTCATGCGTTTCTTATCAGATCAGATAAATTAATATTCATCAAACTACAAACTTGGACCAAAAACAAGAAAAGTTCAAACAAACCATTAGAATTACGAAAGTAAAATAAAAAGGAGCGATTACACACAGAAGTGTGACGACGTCTGTAGAACATCTACTGTAACAGCTGGAAACGAGTTGTTACACACATTCATACAGGTACAGAAACACAATGCTGTAAGAGTGACCGATGTCAGACCGATGCCTGCCGATGTCAGAGGGAGGCAGAGATCACAGCAATGCAGCCCCAAGATCATTTCTGTCGGCCCCGTCAATAATGTTCTTATGCTAAATAACAGCCAAATTAATCTAATTCCGTCTCACTCAACAGCGCGGCAATCTGATCAGCATTTATACACCATACGAGTCTCTATATCACAGTCATGTTACCCTCAACAGTCTCCAGTCACAAACCTTTCACATCTGTCTGCATTGTTTTGTAACGAAATGTCTTATTCAGATGTTCAAAAACGTGCATGGTTTGAAAGAAAACAAATCTACCTGCATTTTTCAATTTGATTATTTGTTTGCAAACGTTAAAATGAAGCAATGCCTTCAGGGAATTTCAAGACTGAGGCTGCATCTGAAACTCCACACTACCATGCTCCTGAGTATCCTAAAAGAGTATGTGAGATTTTTCAATATGTCCGAAACCTTCGTATGAACCCAGTGGTACGTGAGGTGCATGCTGTTTCCAGTAAATATACCAGTATGCAAGCACTGGACACTATGCTGGCATAAATATCCCACAATACAATGCAGCGGTGACAACAACAACAACAACACAACAAACAATGGCGGACAGCGACACCGTGGTAACCGTGCCAACCTCACCTCCACTGGCTCCTCTACAATAATATAACGTTAATATAAGTCCAGTACAACAACATCACTTAACCAGTTCGCCTGCGTTCGAACTGATTATTGTGTAGCTTCTTACTGGATGCATATCAATGAAGTATTATTAGATTATTATTATTAGATGTATTAAAAAAGTATTATTGCAGATTGCTGGCAGAGGTGAGGTTACCACGGTTACACCAGGTGTCGGCACACCAGGGAGAAAGACAGGACAGTGAGGAATATCAGCACGAGCAGGAACAAACGAAGAGGAGGAGGATGAAGAGGCAGATAACGAGTGGTGGAAATACCAGGACCGGTTTTTGTTCCCAGTCCGACTCTAAATGACTGAAGTGTCCTGGGGTCGGTTATTGTTCTGTGTGGGTGTGATGAATGTATATTACTGTATGTTCTGTAGAATGGACCTGGTGGTTCTGTGCTGTAAGGATCCTCAGAACTGTGATCATCTCAGATCAATAACTTGTTGTGTTATCACTGTGTGATTGCAGCTGAAGGTTCGGTCAGAACTTCTCTGCTGCTGAAATAGACATGTTTACATTTCTCAAGTTTGGTTGTTGTCACATTATTCATGACATCATGGTTCTGATTGGGCCCGTCACACTCTAGAACCGCCCCTGCCTATAATGATGATGACATATTAAATAAGATGTCACTTTGTGCGCTCTGCTGTTAACTGGACCTGTTATGGTGTCACTGATGAAACAAACAAGTAATCGATTAATGGAGAGAGTGATCAGCTGATCGATTGTCGATAGAAATTCTGAGCTGCAGCTGAAACTGATGCAAACATTTTGTTCTGCGCTCCTGAACCAGTTCGGTCGGTCTCATGAACGGAGCGAACAGTTCTGATCACTTCAAGCTGTCGACGCTTCAGGTTGAACCGAACCGGAAGCAGCTGTGGCGCAGTTTCGTATCGGACCTCACCTGGTGCAGTTCATCGAAAAAGTTTTACTCTCAGTAGAATCCACAAGAATCCACTTCGGTCCACTTCGGTCCACTCAGGTGCCCTTCAGAGCGCGGCGGCCGGGTCCACAGCTCCTCTTTCTCGTCTTTATCTTTATTTCTGCGTCTTTTATATTTCGGCCATTTTAAGGACGATCGGCGGTCCCTGTCCGCGCGCTGGACACGCCCCCCACCGAGAGAGAGGGACAACAACCAATCAGCACTCTGATCCCGCAGCTGCTCGCTCTGTCAGCCAATCAGCGAACTGCAAAAAAAAAGAAAAAAAAAAAAAAGAAGGGCCAAGCAATGTCGTCACAGCCGGGCGGAGCCTGCCCTCAGGTCGGCTAGAGACCTGAGTTCAGACTGACAGGCTGATCAGGTACAACATTCATGAGGTAATTATTGAATTATTGTCTCCATCAGTGAACAAACTGTCCTCAGAGGACAACAAGCTGCCAGAACACTGTCTGACGGAGACAGGTGGCAGGGTCCGCCACACGTAAACACAGTAACCCAGTATACATGTGTGAAGGTCAGTTTGTTTGTTCAGTTTATTGGGTCAGTAACGATCTGCTCACAGACTGAACCTGTGCAGGTTACTACTTTTATCTGATACCTTTAGTTACTCAGTGTTGATGTGCAGAGAGACGACGCTGCATCGCACAAAGTATCACATACAAACACTGATAATCAGAAAAATGTTAATATGGACGTGATAACATGTTCCTGCTCAGCGGTGCCGTGTGTCTCATTCAGTAACGACCCAACACAGAACCAAACAGAACCCAGTCTGCTACACTGACACATCTGATTCACACAGCGCTTTGCTCAAAGATGTATTTACATGTCACATATTCATAACATTTTAAAATCTTCTCATGTTCACAGAAGACTCAGACTGTGAGGATCACAGCAGAGTGAACAGAAGACACCTGTCCAACACCAACAGGTGAGTTTTGTTTCCCTGCTCTGAACACTGAACCTGTCACTTCCTGTCATAAACCCTCTGAAGCCGGACCACAAAAAACCTCTTCAAACATCGTCCATGACAATAAATAATAATTATAATAATAAATATGTTCTGATCCCTCAATAAGTTCAGAGGACTCTGAAGAGCAAGTCAGAGTCCTGTCAGACGATACCGAGGGCACAAACGCTCCGAGCAGCCGCTGGAACACATAGACACACACACACACACATACACACACATACACACACACACACACATACACACACACACACACACACACACACACACACACACACACACAGAGTTTTGATTGAGAGTTTTGTTTTAACTCAACAACTCTTAAAATCACCACATTTGTTAATGGAGTCTGGTGTGTTAATGGATCAGTGTGTAATATTCTGCCTGCTGCTCTGTCTTCTTCTGGACTTGGGAGACAGCAACAACAACAACAACAACAACAACAACAATAATAATAATAATAATAATAATAATAATAATAATAATAATAATAATGTGTTTAATAGTTGGTCAGGTTATAAGACATACAGACTGTGGTCTGTTCCAACAGGAACTGTGCTTCAACACTTTGGTTACATCATCTGCATAGAAACATTGTCATCATCACTAAAAAACAGAAGTGCTTATTGAAGTTGTGCAAAACAAAAATAATACTGTCAAAAAACAACAATAAAAAAACAACAACAGCAACACTGAATATGGCATCGACTCCTTCACACACTCACAGTGAGAAACTCTGTACCGTGAAAATACTGTTGACCTGCTGGAGACCACGTCACTCTGCTGATCCACCTCCACACAGGTTCTTAAAGGGGGGCGACAAAAACCTGCAGGGCTGACAGAAAACTACAGATCCCACAGAGACCTGAAGGAAACATGTAGGGCGATGAGGCAGGAGAGCGACGAGTTCTACAGTTTGTTCTCTTCAACTAAAAGTTTCAGCAAGTGAAATTATGGCTTCAACAGTGCAAACAGCCCCAATACTGTCCAACAGGACCCAGCAGGACCCGACAGGATCCAGCAGGACCTGACAGAACCAAGTAGGACCCGACAGGACCCAGCAGGACCATAACGGGACCCAGCAGGACCATAACGGGACCCAGCAGGACCCACCCTGATACCCAGAACAACAACATCAGTTCACTTCTGTGACTTCAGAGGGTCTTTAAAACAGCTGTACATCAATAATAATAATAATAATAATAATAATAATAATAATAATAATAATAATAATAATAATAAAACGTTCCGAGGAGGTTTTCGCTCGTGTATCTTTGGATCAGACAATAAATTAATCTGATTGTTGTCATTATTTTGGCAGAGCGTCAGACTGACAGATCGTCAGGAGTCAGGAATCATCCAGAGACGCTACAAGAACCCAATCCGTCTCGTTCATTTATTTCAGTTCTCATATTTACGGGATTTGAACTTTTTATTCCTCATTAAAGTTTTCTCGTCTTTCTTTGAAGTCTTCAGACGACAGAAACGCTGCTGTTGGTCCTGAAAGTCTTTCAGTTTGAGATCAGAGGAGGTCAGAGGCCAACTAACAGCTGGTCTGAGGTCAGTTTCAGACATAAGAGCTGTGTTGTGCTGGAGCTGTGTGAGTAACTTTAAGACTGCCGAGGAACCTTTGAGCAAACAAACATAACTTTATTTACAATTTAGACTCAATTCATCTGAAATGAGCATAAAGTTTTCAACCTGATTGAAGTCAAATTAAATTCAGACTCAAAATTCAAGTTCAGACTGTGAAACCAATATTTCCTCCTCTTCCTCTTCTTCTTCCTCCTCCCCTTCCTCTTCCTCCTCCTCTTCCTCCTCCCCTTCCTCTTGCTCTTCTTCTTCCTCCTCCTCTTCCTCTTCTTCTTCCTCCTCTTCTTCCTCCTCCTCCTCCTCTACAGACAGATGTTGATCTGCTTGGCCAGCTCTCGGTCCAGGTCGTGGATCAGAGTATCAAAATCCTTCAGACTGAGTCGACAGTTGAACGGAGCGTCAAAGTCCATGAACTCGTCCACGTACAGACCTCCTCCTCCTGCAGAAGACCACACCTCCTTCTTTTCCTCCTCCTCCTCTTCATCTCCACTGCCTGAAACAACATGGAGGAGTGAGAAGGACAGGAGGCCACGATCATGCCGGACAGATTAAAGCGTGTGTGTTTACCTCCGTCACTCTCACTTCCTGCCACCTCGTCGTAGTCGGCGTCCTGTCCCGACAGGAGGTCTCGTCCACAGATGCTCCAGTCTCCGGCATACCGGTTGATTGGTGGTGGGCTATCCAGCCGACCCAGTCCTCCTCGACCCCGACGTGACACCACCACCTCCTCCTCTGTGGTCTGGGGCAGAGCCAATCGCAGCGCAGGATTCCGCAGCTGCTGTTTGCTCAGGGGGAGAGAAGTGACGGCGCTGGAGACGTCAATGTGGTCGCCTGTGGGGACTCGATGGGTCGGCACTGAGGGACAAGACATGAACAGCTACATGACAACCTGTTAGAAGTTTGGCAGTTACCATGGCAGCGCAAGAATGTGAGAGTGGGCGGAGCTTGTGGTTAACAGCTGTCTCACCTGGCCATAGCTGCAGCAGGTAGTGCAGCGCCTCGATGTGTCGCTTGAAATCCACTGCACTTGCGATCTCTTCACCATGACCCAGCCCTTTTGCACCTCCCCTCCCTCCTCCTCCTCCTCCCACCCTCCAGGCCTCCTGCGTCGGAGTGAGGAGCACCGGGCCGAAGCAGACGGCGAGGTTCTGGTGCGTCATCCGATTGGACGAGCTGAAGGAAGCCACCAGGCTGAGGTGGTCCAGCAGCAGAGACAAGGTGGCCTGAGGGCAGAGAGAGGACAGAAGTAAACATCCACAGGGGGGCGACACTGACTCAGCACAGACCTGTAGTACTGAGTACACCTGTAGAGGTCCGCCAGCTCACCTGCTGGTCACTCGGAACCCCACAATCAACAGCTGTCACAGTTTTTCATGAATTTACGCAGCTGTAGCCAAGAAGAAGTGTTCACTTGAATGTTCCTGATTTTCAGGAAACAGGTTTAAATCAGATCCTCCCACAATGCAAAGTGCTGAAAATGTCCCAACAATCTTATTTCATCTCATTTACTTTAACACAAAAAAGTTGGAGCTTGTTCACTGGATTAATTATTGATTGATCGGTGTGTTGCCTCTTCATTAAACTGCTGTCACCAGTGTGAGTGTTCACACGGATCTGCCGGCTGTGAACACTAACGCTGGTCCACACCTCATGTCTGCGTGTGATTAACTGGACTGTATTTGCAGTAGTTACTCTCTCTGGAGGCGGCAGACAGGACAGCAGATCCACGGTGCTCTGGGCCAGCAGAGGATCGGGGGCTGCAGGTGGTGAAGGTGGAGGTCTCAGCGTCATGGCCTCCCTGACGACCTCGTACAGAGTCCTGGTGATGAGCTGAGATGGCAGCTCCCGCAGGTAGTCCTTCAGGATACCTGAGAACACACAAGTAGAGTCGTCAAGGTGGACTCTCTGCAGCTACAGACAGGTGGAGTCACTCAGGTGTGTCTGGACTGACCTGTGATGACGTTGATGTCGGGGTAGAGGTCCTCGCTGAGACACACGGCCGAGCTGTTCCTCTCAAACCAATCCCTGAGCTCCTTCTTCACCGCCGCAGACCCACACAGTCTGTACAGACCCACCACCTCACACACACACAGCGGCTGTGTTATTGATCTGTGTCATTGATTATATTATTGACCCCTACCTGAAGCCAAACATGTAAATATAAGCAACATCTGTTAATAGTTATACCTTCAGTCCTCTGCGTTCGATCTCTGACACACACTTCTGGATCAGCAGAGGGATCGGAGCTGCACATCCTTCTTTCTCCACCAGGTGGTGCAGTTCAACCCCAAACACATTAGCAGGCACTGAGCTGTCGCTGCTGGACTGTGGGGAGGAAGACACACACTCAGCTGCCTCCTCACTGGGTAGTAGTACTCTCATACTGTAGTACTCCACAGTACTGCAGTAATACTGTGAGTAATGTGTGTGGATGTAAATCCTGTCGTGTGATCAGTTTGTATGGAGACGTTCACTCTGTATCTTTACTTTGACTCTTCTAGGTACTGAGTCTGTGAAGTTACTGTGACTTTACTCTGCAGTGTTAGCAGAGTGACTGTGTGTGTGTGGTTGTGTATTGTTGTGTACCTGTGTGTCCCAGCTCTCCTGCAGAGACAGTTTGACGTACAGGAGTCCTCGAGGTTCCAGCTTCACACACAGCTGCTGACTGCGACTCCCTGACAGACAGACAGAAGAACAGCAGCTGCCCGCTCTGACCTCATGAACATTTAGATCATAATGATGGATTATTAAGTATTGTGGTGTAACGGACCTTTAAAATAAAGTACTGTGGTGTAACAGACCTTTAAAGAGTGGGGGGATGGAGACTCCGCCCAGACCGCAGACTCTGTTCCTGGTTGGAGCGGCTGACGTCTGATCCATTCCTGGTTTCGATCCTGCCGCTGCAGAGACACATCAGAGTCAGTGCTGGTCCAGGAACATTAGCAGAACTGGGTCACAGATGGCATCAGTACCTGGTGTTAGCACCACGATGCGCAGCTGGCGCGCTCGCTCCAGCTCCAGGTGGAAGGCGTGGTTTAAGGAGAGGGCGGAGCTTCGCAGCGTCAAGAGGGCGGTCCTCGCTCTCGTCACCCCGTCGATCTGGATGGCCAGGAAAACCTCCTTACTGCCCTCGGACCTGAGAGGACAGAACAGACCAGAACCGGAACATCAACAGGTGAGTACAGCTGTCAGCAGGTCACCTGTCTTCATCTAGCTATATTCAGGAAAAGTGCCCAATCAGCAGCAAGTATTAGATGCAGGTGTACTGTTACCTGCTGGTCTTCATCTCTTCCAGGCCCATCAGGTGGACGGTCAGTAGGCCCGTCACCCGCTGGCTGCACCTCTGTGGGTCAGAGCCCACGTACAGTCGGAAGGAGCTGACGTCGCACACTGTTTCCTGGGAGGTCGTTGGGGGAGGGGCTTGTTGCCGTGGCAGCAGCTCAGGAGAGTCTCCATCGCTGAGATAGCCTACGAGGCGAAACATTTCAGTGATGGATGAAGGCAACGTGTTCCGGACTGCTATCATCATGTGGTGGTTTAAGTTGATTCTGTGTGAGACGATTCACCTCAGAGAGGTGCTCCCTCCACTCGTTATGTTATTGAGCTTTCTCTGAATGTTTTTGCTGGAGACTCCCTAAAAACTTGTTATTTCACCTGGATGTCGAGCTCTGTGAGCGTCTCAGCCCATCAACATTTCACCTCATCTGTGGAAGGTGAGATTCTGCCTTGGACGACCGTGTCGGTGGCTTAATGAGAAGTTGTCTGCTGGAAACGTTTCAGGAAGGTCGGCCTTGTTGACGAAGCATGAAAGTACTCAATTATTCAGTAATCCGAAATAATTCACTGTCTGACTGGACGACTACCGTTTGTGTCCCGACTGAAAGTTAAGTTTTGTTTTATATCTTTTATCATTAGACTTCATGGATTTATTGTTTTCAGGTTATTAAAAGAAAGATTTCCTCTTTTCAGCCACAGTTTAGTTTAGGACATAAAAATACTCATGGACACATCGACACTGAGGAAGAACTGATAAACTTGAGACAACATCTTTTTAACGCTCTGAGGTTCAGAGCTCAGAGGGGAAAAAAACTGACCAATGTTTTTAAAAAGTCTGTTAATTTCATCTGTTCTCTGACAAACAAATGTAAAAATTGTGACTTTAAATGAGCCACGAGAGGTTTCACACTTCAGTCCAATGATGTCCGACACCTGACTGATGAAAATAAATGAATGCAGGAGAGTTTTTGGTCTTTGGAGGTTAATAGTGGACTGAATATGTCCGATTTTCAGGCTTTATGTCTCCAAACAAAAGAGAAATGTTTTGATGAAACCTGGAGACACGAGCATCTTCGTTACACAACACATTCCCCTTATTTCAAGTAATATGAGTCTCTTTGCAGTGTTGTGATGAATGCTTGTACCTACCTGACTCTTGTTGAGCCAGCTGCAAACCTGCACCCGCCTGTACCCACCATACATAACGCATCTGACCCATTTTACAACAGTAGCACAACTTACATTCCGCACCCGAGCCAACCCACTATAAATTGATACCGACACCCAATCCGCATCTGAAGGAAAATTAGACAGACGCAATTGTTAAAAATGAAAGTAAGCCAGTGAGGGAATGGGAGTTCTGGGAGAGCGCAAGCATGCATGAATGAGCTCATATGAAATATAAATGCTTATCATTTTGAAATGCAGGCAGATTTTTGTAGATGTGTCGCTAATAATGATAATTTAAAAAAAAAATGTTTTGCACCTGACGCCTTGAAAATGGTGACCCGTCGGCTACCTGAACCCATGCAGGACTCTGATCTACAGCACCTCAGTAGTGTTGGTGTCACCGTCACTGCCAGCAGGGTGGCAATAAAGATTTAACCCTGCTCTGCAGTTTATATGGATAGGCATGTTGTCATTATGTTGTTTACCTCCTTTACTGGCAGAACGACCTCTTGATGAGCGCCGCAGCGGTCTGGTTGGAGGGGCAGAACTATCCAGGTGATATCTGCTGATCACATTCTGGTTGGACAAGGCTGAGGACGACGCTGCATTCTTACTGGTCGACTCATCCCCGCCCCCTCTGCTATCGTTTCCCTGCCTATGGGCCCGGGAGGAGGAGCGGAGGCTGAGTTTGCGGCGGAGCTCAGGAAGTTTCTTCATCTTGAGCGAGAGTTTCCTCACTGTACCAGGAGACCTCAGCCTGTCAATCACACTACCGGACACGCCACCTTTCTTCTGGGAGGCGGGGCTAGAGTCTGACTGAGGATGTTCTGAGGGAGAGACGCACAAACACTCAACACTTTCAAAAAGTGTGTATGTAAGTGAATCAGGTGGAGCCGGGAGGTGGTCTTACCTGTGTTTTCTGTTGTGATGTCATCAATAAGGTGGCTGACACTTGGATTGACACCCTCCTGTGGATCTCCCAGCTCTGCTCTGGTATCACCCGGACCCGCCCTCATTGTTGCTCCTCCCTCCTCCCTCTCATCCCTCCTCCTCCATATCTCCTCCTCCTTGTGTGGACCTCCTGCATCCTCCTCCTCAGGGATCGGGTTATACCAGATGTTGTTGCTGCTCTCCTCCTGCAGCCTGCAGGCCTCGTCTGAAGCCTGGGTCTTTCCTGAAGACAGCACCCAGGCTCGGCTGCTGCGGTCCAGGCTCTGCAGGTAGGCGCGCTGGGCAGACTTGGTGCTGATGGAGGTGGTGGGGACACCAGGAGAGATCCCTGGCGGCTGGGGGGCTTCCTGGTGGACTAACACTGAAGTGGCGGGAACACAGGACATGCTGGTCATATCCCGGGCCAGACTGACGCACATCCTGTCACCACACTGCTCCATCTGAGAAGAGAACATAAAGTTGGAGTAAAAGTACTGACAGGATAGGTCAAACACCAGAAGCAAAACTGGAAGGACAGACTACAGTATTAAGAGGAGAGATCAAACTACCACGAACAGCTGGTTTAGTCTATCTGCCAGGAGAAAACAAGAGGAAAAAGCTACACGGGGCTCAACTAGTAGCAGATCCAGAAGGAAGGAGCAAACTAAACAAAACATCAAGAGGGACGGGCCGAAGTATGAAACAAAAGTGGCCCATCAACCACAAGCTAAACAAGGAGGAGTTCAAACTACTTGCGTCAAACTACAGCAACAAAAAATAGAAGGAGGGATTAAACTACAAGAAGCAGGTCTAAAATGAGAGGTCAAACTACCATCGGTACATCAAGAAAGAAGGGTCTACTGAAGAACCAGAAGGTCCCGTACACGAGCAAAGCAAAGGTGTTTAAACTACCTGAAGAAGAAGAATGAGACATCAAACTACCAGAAGCAAAACAACTATCAGGAAAAAAAACATGAACATAGGTCAAAGACAAAATGATGGGGGATCAGACTTCAGGGAACAGGATGAGGACTGGGTCACACCACCAAGAGCAAAACCAGAAAGACGAGGCAAGCTACAATGGGTACAACAGGCAGGAGGGTTTGATCTACCAGATGCAGGATCAGAGGAGAGGTCGAACATCTGTGGGCACTTCAAAAATGAAGGGCCAACAGAAGAATCAGAAGTATGGGTCCATCTACCCGGGCAGAAGAAGAGGTCAGGTTACAAGAAGAACAGAGCGGAACAAGAAAGAAGAGCTCAAGAGAAAGAAGAAGCAGGAGATGAACTTCATCAACCTACCGAGAGCAAAACAAGACGTATGGCCAAAACTACCAGGAGCAGGACCAGAAGAATGGATTGATCACCAGGAGAAGATCATGAACGCAAGGTCAAACTCAAAAGGCCAAACGAAGGGGATTAAACCTCAGGAAGCAGGATGAGGACTGGGTCAAGAGGGAGTAGAGTTTTCAAGGGGCCTGAAAATTACAACCTGACCCAACCTGGCCCGCGGGTTTTTAAGCCTGAACCCCACGCAGCCCGACACACCAGCATGAACTGTCTGCCCGAACCCGCTCAAACCCGACCCCCCACGCACCTGCATTGTTTTCCTCATACACCTGTTATCTCATGCAGCGGCATCAGGTGTGCGTCTGCCCCCATGAAGCAGCAGCCAGACTTACTCTCTACCACACCTGAACATGATGATTCACAACAAACAATATATAATTTACAACCTGCAAGAAATGTGTTTTATAAAAAAAGGAAGCCTGAGGCCCGACCCGACCGGCTCATTTGTGTATTCTTTCGGCCCGAACCTGTGGGTCCGGTCGGGTTTGTTGGGCCGGCCCGACCCGTTGAGAACTCTAAGAGGGAGGGTTCAGACATCTCTGGACCCAGATTGAACCATCCAGAACTGCAATACAATCTTATTTCCGTCCAGCTGGACTGATGTGACACATAAATTGAGCCTCCAACTCGGCCACCTCATACCTTTTCCTGCGCAAGCCTCTGACTCCACACCTGCCCAGATGCATCCTGGGACGTCCCTGATAGTCGCTCCCGGTCAGAGGTTCTAGTGTGGGTGGAGCTTGAGAGCATGGTGGTGGGCGGAGCCGCAGAGCCCTGTCGTGCCCACGACTGTTTCTTAGCGACTGTGATGTGGTTGTGTGGCGGTGAGGGCGGGTCAGGATCTGCTGCTGCTCTGGTGGTCACCATCGATGGTGATGAGGGTGAAGAAGAAGTCTGGAGGACAGTGTCAGGCTTCACTGTAACATCTGCAGAACAAACACACACAGACACACACACAAACAGACACACACACAGCTGTTGTTAGTGTCTCATGGGAGGATTAAAGTCTGCGTTTGGTGTTAAGAAATCTGAGGAGTGAGCAGGAATTCAGTGGTGAGTAATTCTGTGGTTCTTGGGCTGGTTCTGCTCCTTGGTTTGTGTCTCACTCTCGTGCTTCTGTGTTCGTTTGTTAAAGACGAAACTCTGGAGACTGATGAGAGTTACTTTTTGAAAAGCTCTGTTACAAAACAGAAATACAAAATGATTCATGTGTTTGAACATGCAGAGGTAAAGTCTCTCGCAGTCTCACTCTGTCTTGATACTGTGTCCGCTCCTTTGATCATCTTTATTGATGATGTCATTAATCCTCTGATATGGTGACTTGGAGCCAAACTGTTGATTTGCCTAAAAACAGGTAAGTTCAGCATCCTGTCAATGTTCCTCTTACGTTGAGACACAAACAGCTGCAGGAAACAGAGCGACTTTTGACTGAACTCTTTATTTTATTTTGATTGATGATCAGATGTGGTTTAGCACGTGATGTTGTTGCTTTGTGGAGGAAGCCGTCTGCACCGTTCTGTCGTTATTGATCTTCTATGATCACATCAGCTGTTTCTGGTGAAACAAACTGGAAAATCTAAAACAGCGCTTCATCAGTTATAACCAGAGTTTCTCTCTCACGTCCTGAACATCTGGAATCCTCTCTTCCAGCTCTCTGCTTCCTGTGTGTGTGTGTGTGTGTGTGTGTGTGTGTGTGTGTGTGTGTGTGTGTGTGTGTGTCTGTGATCCTCGTGACACACAGTGTGCACACTATCTGATCGAGCTGCATGAATAAACCCTGTGTGTGTGTGTGTGTGTGTGTGTGTGTGTGTGTCTGTGTGTGTGTGTCAGAGGCCACAGGAGCTGTTTGTCTGTTTGAGATCATCTTACAGTATCCTGCTCTCTGATTGGCTGACAGGTGGCTGTTTAAACCAATCACAGCTCAGGGAAATAGTTTAACCTGTCTTCAGATTGTCAGGTTACCTTAGCAACAGGACTGATGCTTCACACTCAGGTGCTGATCAACTCAGTCAAAGTCCCTCAAACATCCTGAAGGAGCTGAAGGACCTCATCGAAGACATCTGGAAGTGTGTTCTGATCCAATGATACCTTCCGCACAGCTGGAATCTCTTCTAGGACCCTGGAACCTTCTCAAGGTCCCATGAAAACTCCTAAAGAACTTCTCAAGGATTTCTCTGAGATTTTCTGAACCACCTCTATGACCCATTCAAGGATCACAGAGACCTCAGGAACTTCTCAAGGACCCTCTCAGATCACTGAGACATCACCTCAGTGAAGATTCAGGTCAGCAGTTTAACTTTTGATTCAAACCAGAGGTTTGTTCCCCTGACTGTAACCATAGCAACAGCATTAGCTGTGCTGCTACCCTGTCAGTCTGCTCTGATGTCAGAGGAGCGGTACCAAGTGACCCAACTTCACTGCTGGACTCATATGACAACAAATACACCAAAAAGCCACAACTCATCAGCAACAATGTAAAGTTATTATGGATTGTTTACTGCTTGTAATAAAGAAAATGAAAACAACACGTCCTCTATACCTCTATTCCAACAAGAACCAGGACACTGCACCCGGGCCTGAATGCAGGGATCGGGACTAAGTCCAGTCTTCTCTGTCTTTCAGCTCTGTGTTTGGTCTCCACCTCCTCCTGAGGGAGTTATCTGTCTCTGTAGCTGCTAAATGCTCCTCTGTGTTCACCAGCTCGTCTCCTGGCTCTCTGATTGGGTACAAGACCAGACAGGAAGTGATACTCTCCTGAGGTCGGCCGCCACTTCCTGTCATCTGAATGAGGCCAAACAGTACCTGATAGCATGTCAGTGTGTGTGTGTGTGTGTGTGTGTGTGTGTGTGTGTGTGTGAGTGAGTGTGTGCTAATATTAAAACATCTGTTGCACATTTTCAGAAGCCTGAGAAATGCTGATCAGTGAGAAAGGACGGGGGGGGGGGGGGGTGAATAAACAGCTGTGACGGTGCGGATGTCAATGAAGTCTATGTATTTAAGACTAAACACACTGCTGTCTATTCACTATTCATTAGAGTCTTAAAATACACAGAAACACACACAGACTGCAGTCAGCAACAGCACACACACACACACACACACACACACACACACACACACACACACTCAAACAGACACACACAGCTGTTTGCCTAACATCAACAGAAAATACATTTTCATTCATTCATTTAGTTTAAGTTTAGTTAAAAGTCCAGTGAACCTTGTGTCCACTGAACACTGAACATGTAATATAATATATGATTACTGATCTGGAGTCAGTTCATGTTTAAATGCTTCTGTTTTGTCTGTGGGGTCTGAACCTGAGCGCTCACTCACCGTGTGGGGACCGACAGCTAAGTGGGGACCAAAATAATGCTGGACCTCATAATGTGCTGAGGTCAGTGGAAAGCTCCAGTAAACTGATGTAGGTCAACAGTTACTCAAATACTAAGTACAGATTTGAGGTACTTTTCTGCTACTTTATAAGCTCCACTACATTTGTTTGATAAATTAAGTTACTTGTTACTTTGTAGATTATCATGTCTTAATTAAGTCATATTGTAGTATTGTAATTACTGATACTTTTGATACTGAAGTACATTTAATTTTAGATACTTCAAGACTTTTACTTGAGTACTATTCATACAGGTGACTTTCACTTTTACCAAAGTAACATTTAACACCACATCTTTACTTTCACTTGAGTCTGTTACTCTTTAATACACCGTGTCTCTGTGAGCAGAGTTAACAGTTTTATAACTATAATCTCAGTAACTGCGACATCACACGGAGAGATAAACAGGAAGTAACCACACACACACACACACACACACACACACACACACACACACACACACACACACACACGCACACACACACACACAGGCCTAATGACAGGAAATGGTCAACTGACCCAGTGTGTCTGCAGGAAGCTGAACATTAAACTCTGTGTGTAGATGAGCTGATTACAGTCAGTCAGTCAGACAGACAGACAGTCAGACAGACAGACAGACAGACAGACAGTCAGACAGACAGTCAGACAGACAGACAGTCAGACAGACAGACAGTCAGTCAGTCAGACAGACAGACAGACAGACAGTTGCGGTGACTATTAATAGTTTTGGAACTAGAAACTGAGACGATGATCTCATTTTCTCATAAGCTTACATACAATCAGGCTTCTTTTTAAAACCAGTGGAGTCGTCAAAAAGAACGGAGGTTTAAGACACTTATTCAGTGATTTCGCTCGTCCAGGATCTGTATAACTTAGCTTAGCACAAAACAGCAAGGGGTAAACTTTTAGCCTAGCGTCATGCTAACCCCCCCGCTCTAAATGTGTGTCGGTGTGATGCTGATGAACACAGAAGACGTGTGTCATGTGTTCATGCACAGATGATGCTCACGGTACCAGCAGGAGCTAAGCACCTAACAGTGACATCACAGGTGACATCACAGCTCTGCCAGCTGACTATTGGCTGTGGATCTGCTCTTATAGACAGAAGAACAACGTGATCTGTGTGTGTGTCAGTGTGCAGCTGAACTCCGCTCACAGTTTAAATGTGAGTGTGATCCAACACAGAGCTGCTCTAAAAATACACACAGCATGGAAAAAAAATCCTCCCGACGGCGACACGCATGAAACCATTTCAAGACCTCGAATCAGGAAAAGGAAAGTTTCATTTTAGAGAAATAATTTGGACTGAATGCTGCAGAAAACTCTTATTCTGTCTCCATTTAACTTATTTAACTGGGCTGCAGTCGGGTCAAGGTCAACAGGCACCAATCAGAGGATGTGGCTTCCGAGGGAAGTCAAAAGACAAAGAAATGATGAATGTGAGCTGAATCTTTGATTGAGCGACCCTTTTACAAACACACCGACTGTCTGCAGTGTACTCATTAATGTAATAGATTACTTTGACACTGAAGAAAAGTTACAAACATGGAGATTCTCAGGGCAGTCACAGAAAATGATACTGAACTGATGTCACACTGAGACAGGAAGAGCATTCAGGTCTTAATCTCTCTGCTGCAGCTCCACCTGCTGATAAACTACAATCACTAACTTCCTGTAGTTTCTACCTCACCTGGAGGCTCATGTCGCCCTTCAGCTTTCCCACAGAACCATCTGAGCCAGACTGAACATAAACCACAGTCCGGCTGCAACTACTGATTATTTCATTGTTGATTATTTCTCCTGATTCATTTCTTATTTCTTCTAAAATGCCAATCAGTGTTTCCCAAAATCCAAGATGTCGGCCACAATGTTTGTCCACAACCCAAAGACGTTTAGTTCACCGTCATAGAGGAAAGAAACAAGAACATATTTTAAAAAGGGTTATTTTATGAAATGATTAACAAAATTGAACATCAAAGTAGTTAACAGTTGACAATCCATTAAATGTTGCAGCTTTATAAAGCAGAGGACTTTAGCGGCATCATCCGGTTAACATTTACAGGCGTCCACTACTTTGGTCTACCAGCAGGACTGATGACATCACATCAGCCTCAGTTGGACTCCGTGCTCACCGACAGTTAGCTCATGTTAGTATGCTGAAGTGCTAAACTTAAATGGTAAACCTGGTAAATGTTATACCTGCTAAACATCAGCCTGGTAGCACTGTTTCTCTAAGCATGTTGTTAGCCTGCTGCTAGCTGCTAACATGGCTGCAGAGTGAAGTGAGGCTCTGTGTAACAACTCACTGATAATGTTTCTGTCTTCAGGACTCTAACTCAATGTTGACCATGTTAGCGCCTGCTGAAGTGCCCTGCAGCAAAGCACTGACCGTCTGCTGGTTCCCTCTGTGAGGGAACACCAGCCACCGAAACAGACCTGAGTTTTTCATCGAGAGTCAAAAATGATTCCCAGAGAAATTAACCAACATGTGGAATCATGGCGTCACAACATTAAAGGATATGAAAAAAAAATTCTGGATTCCTGCCAGAACTTAAGGGAGTCTGTTCTGGATCGAGGCCCATCCTCCATCCAGGTTTGATGGAAATAGATTCAACAGGTTTTGTTTAAACCTGGTGATGAAACGACAAAACAACCAACTGACAAAACAACAAACCAACAAAACAACCGACATTTAATGTTGTTTCTGAAATGTAAACTCCAGAATCTCAGCAGAGTAGAAACAGTTGTGTCTCTCTGCTCATGTGGAGGAAGAAACGTCACGTGATGATTTGTTGATGGACTTACAGATGAAGTAAGAAGCAGTGATGAGATGTTGATGTGTTCAGACGACCACAGGTGTTAAAACCAAGATGGACACGATCTACCTGTGTGTGTGTGTGTGTGTGTGTGTGTGTGTGTGTGTGTGTGTGTGTGTGTGTCAGACATTTCTCTGTCTCTCAGTGCAGGTTGTTGGACTCACAGCCATCTTCATGTCAGTTCTGTTAGCTGTTTGCTAGCAGCCTCAATAACATCAGCCGTGTGCAGCTGGCAGGAGACTGAAACTACTCTGAGTGCTGGACACAGGAGTCAGTCCAGACACAGTTTCATGTGGTGGACGAACTTTAACTTGTGCTGCTCAGTGAGAAGCACTTGTGGTGTGTGTTGTTGTGTATCAGGGGGTAAATGGTCAGTCACGTCTCTGTTGTGTGCTGTTGTGTGTCAGAGGGTTGTGTGTCCAGCAGCAGCGTTCAGAGACACACAGCAGTGTGAGAATGTGTGAAGCCTCCGTCTGCTGAACACTTTGTTCTCTGACTGAACATCAAGTTGAACTCACCGCTCAGTTTGGGGTCGGTCTTTCTGCGGGATCTGTCTTTGCCTCTCAGCCTGGAGAAGGTCCTCTTCAGCAGGGGCTCGGCCATGGTGGACCACCACCTCCTCCTCCTCCACCTCCTCTTCAGTCCTCCTGCAGAGGAGCAGCAGACTGGAGCAGGAGCAGAGGAGTCAGAGCTCCTTCATCATGTTCAGATCTCAGTTTTCAGCTCACACTCGGCCATGACTGCGACTCCTCGCTCTCTGGGAGAGCTGCAGAACAGGAAATGAATTCCACACATTCTTTCCCAAACTCCCCCTCTCCTCCTCCTCCTCCTCCTCCTCCTGCTGCTCCTGCTCCTCCTACTCTCCTCCCTCCACAGAGAGGAGAGAGAGGACTCATGGGAAATGTAGTCCAAAGCCCCCCAAAATCAGATGTTCTTTCAAACTTTCTTCAACTCACTTTATTTGTATTTATTTAACGTCTCCTCGTCTCTGTCTCACTCCCCATGGTGGATGAAACTAAGTACATTTACTTAAGAACTGTACTGAAGTGTTAGGCAAAGTTTTCAGGTATTTGTACTTTACCTGAGTATTTAAATGTTCTGCTACTACTATACTTCCACTTCTGCTCTTTATTTTATAACTTTAGTTACTAGTTACTTTACAGATGACATGCTGCCTCAGAGCCAAAGAAGACATTTTATAATGTAATAATTACTTTTACTGGTACTTTTGATACTCACGTACATTGAATATCAAATACTTGAAGAGTTTTCCTTGTGAACTGGTCACATGGGTGACTTCTACTTGTACCAAAGTAATATTTGTACATCATATCTTCAGATATATTTTAAGAACAGGATGACGAAGCTTGATCATGTCTTTGCCTCTGCATCACCTCCAGTTTGTCCACTAGATGGAGACAAACACCAGGAAACAGATTTATATGGAGACAATTAAAGAAAGCAAACTGACAGAATCCATCCAGCAGGTGGCGCCACGCCTCCACCAGCCCAACACTGAGTCCTGAACACCAACACAGAAACTCCTTTTTACTGTGCTATCATTATTATTATCATTATTATTATTAATAATAATACTATTATTATTATTAATAATAACAATGTATTTTTATTTTCAGTTTTTTTTCCAGTATTGTAAAACACTGTGTGTGTGTGTGTGTGTGTGTGTGTGTGTGTGTGTGTGTGTGTGTGTGCATGTGATCCAGTTTTCAGGCTCTCAGTCACAGATTGTTCCTTTCTCCTGAAGTTTTTCTCTTTTGTTTACAGTCGTGTGTCCCTAAATGTTTCTCACCTTCACAATTAAAGCCCAGAGACTGTATTTAGTCCCGATAAAGGACAGAGGAGACAACCGAAGGACGTATCAGCAGAATAGAAACAGAGGACAACCAGGTTTGGACATCTGGAGCTGCCAGTCAAACCTGAATTCATTATCCTCCTCTGTTAATTAATTAAAGACATGTCAGGTTTAATTAGGAGCAATTAAAGGGCCAAAATGATATTAATCGACTCTGATCATTGTCTGATATGGCACAGAGAACAAACAGAGGAGGGCGGTCCTTCTGCCTGCTGCCTGTCAGACCAGACTGAGGGCAAGACAGGCTTTGACCAGACTGAGGTCATCAACAACCTGTCAGACCAGACTGAGGCCTTCACCAGCCTGTAAGACCAGACTGAGGGATTAACAGTGAATCACAGAAGAGTGGTTGGATAAATTTCTGATACTGATAGAAACAAGTTGTTGTCAGGAGCTGGAGCAGATTACTGAGTTTAATTCAAGACTTTAATTAGTTTAATTGTTCTAATTGAAAACATTTATGTCTGATGATTTAACAAAACATAACTTATGTAGTAACAAAACATTTCCTCTTATAACAATATCATTTTTTTGTTTAACATTACTTGTTTCACATTTAACTTTATTATATCGAGTAAACTACCAATTTATCTGCAGACCACTAATAAAGGTAATACATATATAACAACAACTTAACTTTTTGTTGTGACATTAAATGTTTAATGTTAATACTTCAAATGTTTCATGTTAAAACAACAAAACTTCAACAATAAACAGCAATATATTTTTTATTTTATTAAAACACGGAGCAGAACTTTTTGCTGTGATAAGGTTAAAACTTGTTAACGTTAATCATCACAAAAATAAACTTTATACTTTAAAGTTAACTTCATCCTGTAACAAAATCATGTTACATGATTGTAATAACACATTTTTATTGTTTATTATTTGTTATTAACTTATAGTTTTATAACAACAAAACTTTACCAATATATCAATAATAAACATTATTATTAACACAACATTATGCGATTAATGTTGCAACAATATACTTCCAAATGTTGAACATTTCTTGTTATATGTGATAAATGTTGTCATATCAAGAAATGTTGAATAAACAAAGCGCTATATTATAACATTTTATATCTTAACAAGATGTGTTCATATTAGTATGAAATAAAAAACGATTCACATTATAACAATAAATCATGATATTATTAGAATGTGGGACATTAACAAGATAACTTCACATTATTGAAAAAACATCTGTTAAAAATGAAGCATTTCACAATTTAACACAAAAATATAACTTTTTAACTTATTTTGTCATAACAAGAAAAGAACATCAATTTACTGAAATATACTAATCAGAGACTTAACAACATGCTTTTAAATGTGGAACGTTTCTTGTTAAAGTGTGATAATTTATTGTAATAACACAAAATGTTTAATTCAATAACAATGTTCTTAAAACGAGTTTCTTTGTTTTCACATTATTAATAAATACAAACATATCAGTTCCTGTTTATTGTGTGAAAAGCACACAATACGATTGAAATGACTGATTGATCAATACTGTGTTCTCGTCCTCTGCATGGCTTTGGTTTGTATGAATGTAACATGACATTAATATCTGTACAGTTGATGTTTTTATGCTGTATGATTTCAAATTGTTTTATTAACTGATGATGATTGCTGACATTATTGATTGCTGACATTATTGATTGCTGATATTTGATCACTGCTGTGTGTGTTTTTATTAACAGTGTAGCTGGTTGAGTTGCGTCATGCTGCTGCTGTCACACTGTTGTGGTGTCATCAACGTCGATTTATTTTTTAAATAGTTGTTTTAATTCAAAGGTTTTATTGTCTTGAACGGGGTCAGAATTTAATTTTGCCAAATAATAAATGTATAAAAATATGAACACATAAACATGAATACAAGTGATTTATACAATAAATAAATACAAACAAAAGTATTTAACAACATGAAACAGATTCGACTTCACTGCTGGTGTCACATCCTGCTGACGGACGGCGGTGAAACGGATCCAACCATCGAGCAGCTGAGAGACGGAACCATTTAAATTCAATATGATCTTGATTTTGTTATTGATATTGATCTTGATATCGATACTGATCAGTTCTTAAATGGTTATAAGATTTTAAAGAATAGTGGTCATTTAAAGGTTGAACACAGGACATACAGACATTAATAATAATCTCATTTCAGAAGCAAATATGAAGACAATCAAATATGTTAATTATTACACAGGTTTGACACAATGAGGTAACGAGACAATCACGCTCGTTATCACTCCAACTGTCTATTTTTCTGCTTTAGGAAAAATATGTGAATTATTTAATGTCTTGACATTTTGAACAGACACATTTGGACTGATATGATTTCAGTATCGATATTTCTATCAAGGAATCAAAATAATGATTAGGTATTAATACTGCAGTATTACACTGTGTTGACTTCAGACTCAGTAACAGAAACAATTCATGTTGTTCATACAGAGAGATGAAAATGTTCAACGTGTTTCCCGACGAAGGAGAATGATTTGATAATTGTCCGAGAAATGAAGTTCCTTCATGTTCCTGTTAAAATCTTATTCTATATCTGAGGACAGACCAAGAAATCAGCTCTGTCTTTATTTAATGTGTGACTCTGATTTTCTTTATCTTCACGATGAAATTAACAATAAATCTGCTCTATGAAAGAACATTTTCATTGGCATTTATTCCAATAGTCATCAGGTCAGATTTATTTTTCATTTCAGTCAGAACAAAAACATAAAAATAAAAAAATGAAAGATTTGATGTGAGAGCTGCTGCCTCTCTCTCTCTGGTTCCTCTTGGTGTCGCTCTTCCCTCGCTCGCCCGTCTCTCTGCTGGGATGAGGGGAATTCCCCGAACTGGGACGACTGGAAATCCCTCTGCAGCACACACACACACACACACACACACACACACACAGAATGTGTAAGTGTTTTTCTGTTTGGAGCTGAAGGTCGACCGCTTTGTTTCCTTTCATTTTATTCTCATTTTTCTGGCTTCTCGTCTGTTTTTCTTCTTTCTGTTTGCGTCTGGTCGCTCGCTCGGTCCCACAGAACCTGCAGCAGAGTCAAACAATGGAGTCACATTTAAATAAAACAGCAAACACAGAGAGAAAACAGAGGAAATAAATACATGTAGCATAAAAACAGAAGTTTAACACAACAAATGAACCGACCACAGTCAAATAAAACAGAATGAGTTCAGAGCGTGATGTGGAATAAAATAAAACCACTCGAGCAGAAACAAAAGAGAAGCTAGAGAATAAAAAAGGAAAGACAGAAGAATGTAAGTAGAGGTCAGACGGACGGGTCGGACCAACAGCGCCCGCCAATCACCGGCCAATCAGACGCAGCCAACCGTTTGACTGACAGTCAAGACTGACAGAATCTGATGTAATCAATGTCATCAGCTGTGATGTCACTCGATCAGCAGTGATGTCACGACTGAATTAACTTTTTAGAGCCAGAGAGATTTCAACCAAACTTCAGTTCAAAACAGTCGATTTAAGTTTTTCCAAACTATTAAATAAAATTTAATGTTGATTTATATTCATGTTTAAACAATTTTAACAATTTGTGACCTCTTATATACACACATAAATAAATAAATGTATATGTATATATGTGTATATTTATATGTATACATGTATTTAAGTATACTTATCAGGAGTAATGTCACAGCTGAATTGATATGTAAATATACACACACATATATACATATATCTCATATAATATGTCATATGACCTCATATTTGTCAGGTATTAAAAGTTGAACTGATTCTATTTATGTAAGTCCACTGTGCTGCAGATTGAACTTAAATTGAATGGAATGAAGTCACATCATCAATAAATCAGGTTTTCAATCAGATTTTAAATCTAATTCATAAGCAAAAATTAAATCAGGTGCAAATGATTTTGTTTTGTTTTGTCAGATTAAATAAAAATCTGAGGGATTTCAGTTGACGTCTTGTTATGATGTGATTGATTGTAATGTTTAATGATCCTCGGGTCAGATTTATTTAGTCCTGATTGATTGGCGCTGATGGTCCACCTGACTGGTTTTATACCTGCTGTGTTGTTGAGACTGAAGGTGACCGAGCTTTGTGTCTGTGTAAAGATCAGCGAGCTGCAGTCGGACTCTCAACACTGTCAGTTTTATTCACTTCAACTGATCAAAATCAAATTTGTGCTGTTTTAAAATATGGATGAAGAAATGAGCTGGTGAGAGACGGGAGGCGATGAAGGTCGGGCAGAAGTGACACGAAGAGATGTAAATAATGATGAGATCCTGCAGGTTTTATACGATTAATGAAAAAAGATGAAACTCCGAGTGGATGAGACAAGACAAAAGATACACAACAACACATCAGCAAGAAAATGTGAGAACTTATGTAAGAAGATGACACACATGACATCACATGACATCACATGATGTCAGAGAGAGACGGTCGACGTGCGTCAAAGAATTCAGTTTGACACAGGTTCAATTTTTAGACTGAGGTTATAGTTGTGGGAGGACGAGGAGGACGAGGAGGACACACGGACATCTACGCTCACACTTCTTAATGTGTATTCCAGTGATTTGTGTCATCTGTGTTGTTCACTGTGGTTCTGTTGGTATTGATGAGATGATTTCAGCTGGTTCAGTTTCATGGGTCGCACCTCTGATCCGTCTGGAAAGGCACCTTCTACCTGTTTCTACCTGAGCTCCGTTCTCAGAGCTTCTCAGCTCATTATGAACTGAACCGCAGGATCAGAATTCTTCTCCTCAAACAGTCAGACTACTTTACCCAACATCAGGTGAAGCTCGGACTGACCTCAGCACTCAGCACAGACTCTGGCTCTGGTTCTGGTTCTCTCTCTCCTCTGTAACATTACATTCATGAAGTAAAGTCCATTTCCCCTCCAGCTCCAGTCAGCAGTCAGCAGAACAGAACCTGGAGGTCCGCTCTGGATCACTGCTGCAGTCAGGCTGATCAACAGAGTGAAGAGAAGTTACTAAGTCGTCTCTGAGCTCTGCTGCCGTCGGATCAGAACCTGATGAGCCTCCAGGTGTTTATTCCTCCAGCAGGTCTGGATCTGCTCCAGATTATTTGAAGATTTTAAACTTTCTTCTTCTTTAGTGTAATCACTTCTCCTTCAGTGGGAACAGCGGTGGAGGTTTTCTATTGGCTGAGAGCTGACAGGCGACCTGGTCCACTTTGTTTTACGTCTGTTGGTTTGAAATAATGAAGGTTTGAGATCTCGTCAGCGTCGGTTCAACGAAGGTCTGATTCATGTTCCGTGTGTGTATCACACACACACACGCAGAAGGACTGACTGTGTGTTTTGTGGCTGTTAAAACGCTCCTGTAGTTTAAACTGACTGAATGAATGAATGAAGGTTTTTTACCGAGTCAGCCGTGTGTGTGTGTGTGTGTGTGTGTGTGTGTGTGTGTGTGTGTGTGTGTGTGTGTGACAGCTGGCCCATCTGACTTTGCTGTGACATCTGGGAAACCCGCTGGTGTGCCGCCGCGAACGCCGGTTGATGTCGCTATTTAAATGCAAATGTGTGTGTGTGTGTGTGTGTGTGTGTGTGTGTGTGTGTGTTGAGCGCTCGCACCGTCTCACACACACAAAAGGAAACACTTCACACACAATAAAGATGAGGAGGGTTGAACACACACTCTGTGCAGCACTGCGACGCGACTCGTCTGTAAATCAGCTGATAAACTGCAGAAAAAACATGATTATTAAATCAAAATCATGTTTCTCTTTTGTTGTTATTGTTTTTAAATAATCACGACATGATTTCAATTGTTTTATTTCAGAATAATTTGACCTCTTTTGTTTAACGTCCATCTGCCGTCAATTTACAGGTCCGAGCTGTAACAGACGAGCTGAACGGAAAATCCACTGATGTGATTTATTCAAGCAGAGAAATAAAAAATAATTTATTCTCAAATGTTCAATTTTCTAAACTGAATAAAAGAAACAGAAAACATGATGAAATTATTTGATTCAAAGTGAATTAAAATACATTGAACACATTGAACGTGCAGCTGAATGTGAGTTTGTTGGATTTGAACTGAATTAAAGTGAAACTGTGTGAATCATATTTCAGGTTTAAATCAGATCGGGTCTGTTCAGAACCTCCTGGAGAACACAGTCCATGTTCCGTCTGGAGCCACAGAGGAGAAAAATAAAACCAGGTCAAACAATAAATCTACATTCACGTGAAATAAACGTGAGGTTAATTCATCATCACGTCACTGTGATTGATCGCCTGCAGCCGAGCGGTCGAGTTTTACAGAAGCAGCTGAATGTAACCGAGTTTCTCTTCATGTAAATGAGATCAGATCAGAACCGGCCCGGAGCAGCTCTGCTTCACTTTGTTTCCTCAGCTCGTTGTTCTGTTTGTGGACGTGAAGATGGATGACAGCAGACAGACGGACATATTGATCAGCTGATCTCTCGTTTCTTTTTACTTCTTTAAAAATCACATCAACGTTCTCAAACGTTCAAATGTGTTTTTCATTTCTGTAGAAATATATCAGCAGACGGAATGTTACTGATGTTGCTACCACTTTAACAATATCAGTCATATTTAACCATATTGATCATATTAATCATTTCAGTCATATTTAATCATATTAATCACATTTAATAATATTGAGTTCAACTGTGTGAATAAATGAACATCTGACATAAAATAAAAGATGAAGATAAAAAAATAAAATAAAATAAAATAAAATAAAGTATAAAAAATAAAATCTGATCAAAAACAATACAAATAAAATACATGAAGGTAAAATAAAATCATCAATAATCATAAAGATCAAATCTAATGAAATTAAAGGAGCAGTTACATAAATTATATAAAACAGAGAAACCAACATCTAACGGGGGGGAGAAAGAGGAGGGGGAGGGGGAGAGGAAGGGGTCCTCCTCCTCCTCCTCCTCCATCGGACGTCCTCCTTCAGACAGCTCATTCATTCCTCCATTTGAATTAAATCACCAGCAGAAACCTGCAGATTATTATTATTATTATGATTATTATTATTATTTATGCTATCATTATCAGCAGGTGAGGGTATTAATCAGGTATTTATCAGGAAATGACTGAACTCTGTGAAAGTGAATTTTGCAGTTGGAGCAGGATGAAAGTGTGACGGACGTTCACTCACCTCATCTTCATCACTTTCTCATTCTTTCCTTTCCTTAAACATAAACCCGTTTTCTCTCGTCTTCATCGTTCTCTTTTCTCCTCCTCCTCTTCATCACCATCCATTTCCTTTCTCTTATTTCTTAGCTGGAAACAAATGTATCTCTTCTTCGTTTCTGTCGTCTATCCTCCTCTTCTCACTCGTGCCCTCACTTTATCTTCTCTTTCTGTCCTCTCGTCTTCTCATCCTCTCCTCTCCTCTCCTCTCCTCTCCTCTCCTCTCCTCTCCTCATTGTTTTTCATCTCTCCAGTCCGGACCGGTCCACCCCTCAGTGCCTCAGAGGCCTTCGTCCCCAGAAGACAGGAGGCCATTACTCTAAAATCCTGTCTCACTTCCTGTCTGTCCTCAGAAAATTCTGTTCTGTGTCTGGACAGACAGTCAGACAGACAGTCAGACAGTCAGACAGTCAGACAGACAGTCAGACAGACAGACAGTCAGACAGACAGACAGACAGACAGACAGGCAGACAGACAGTCAGTCAGACAGACAGTCAGTCAGTCAGACAGACAGTCAGTCAGACAGACAGACAGACAGTCAGACAGTCAGACAGTCAGACAGACAGACAGACAGTCAGACAGACAGTCAGTCAGTCAGACAGACAGTCAGTCAGACAGACAGTCAGTCAGTAAGACAGACAGTCAGTCAGACAGACAGACAGACAGTCAGACAGTCAGACAGTCAGACAGACAGACAGTCAGACAGACAGTCAGACAGACAGACAGTCAGGCAGTCAGTCAGACAGGCAGACAGGCAGGAAGACAGACAGTCAGACAGTCAGTCAGACAGACAGTCAGTCAGACAGTCAGACAGTCAGACAGACAGTCAGACAGTCAGACAGACAGACAGTCAGACAGACAGTCAGACAGACAGACAGTCAGACAGTCAGACAGACAGACAGACAGACAGACAGTCAGACAGACAGTCAGTCAGTCAGACAGACAGTCAGTCAGACAGACAGACAGTCAGTCAGACAGACAGACAGACAGTCAGACAGTCAGACAGTCAGACAGGCAGACAGGCAGTCAGTCAGTCAGACAGTCAGACAGACAGTCAGACAGTCAGACAGACAGTCAGACAGACAGTCAGTCAGACAGTCAGACAGTCAGACAGACAGTCAGACAGACAGACAGTCAGACAGTCAGACAGACAGACAGACAGACAGACAGGCAGACAGGCAGTCAGTCAGACAGACAGTCAGACAGGCAGACAGTCAGACAGACAGTCAGACAGTCAGACAGACAGTCAGTCAGTCAGACAGACAGTCAGACAGTCAGACAGTCAGACAGACAGTCAGTCAGTCAGTCAGACAGACAGTCAGTCAGTCAGACAGTCAGTCAGTCAGACAGACAGACAGTCAGACAGGCAGAGCACATCCTGCTGGCTCAGGAGTTCCCTCAGATCCTCCTGTTCCTTGTGTTCCTTCAGATCACCCCATTTTTTGTGTCCTCCTGTTCATAATGTTCTTCCAGTTCATGCCGATCTTCCGGTTCCTCTGGTTCCTCCGGTTCCTCCGGTTCCTCCGGTTCCTCTGGTTCCTCCGGTTCCTCCACATCTGGAGCATACAGTGAAGGTGTGTGTGTCGCCGGTTTGCTGGAGCAGCCATGTTGTTCTGGGAGTCAGTGCTGTTGGACCCGTTCAGGTCCAGTCAACAAGAGAACTTTGATAAAGGATATTAAAATTTAAAAGGATCAATTTTATGGGAAAATGTGAAACGTATGATTATTCAAGATAACATGAAAATAAATAGAGTTAGACAGAGAGAGAGGGCGAGAGAGGGCGAGAGAGACTCTCTCTCTCTTTGGTTGGTCGGTTCGAGCGCCCGCCTGCTCCTCCCCCCTCCCCCTCCCCCCTCCTCCTCCCCCCTCCTCCTCCCCATCACTCTCTTTATCGCTCTCTCTCTCTGTCTTCCTCTCTCTCTTCACACACACACACACACACACACTTTCACCTCTCCTGTCCTTATATGGTCAGGCCCCGCCCCTGGCTGTGATGTCGTCAGCAGCTCAGAGGAAGACCCGTGGGGTTTTTGGGTTTTGGCGTCCAGTCCTGTGGGGCCGCAGGGCTGAGAATTTCTCCTCCGCTCCTCATCCCTCCATCATCGGCCCGCCTCTGCTCCTCTGCTCCTCTGCTCCTCTCTCCTCCTCTCTCCTCCTCTCTCCTCCTCTCTCCTCCTCTCTTTGGGGAAAAGAAAAAAGACACTTTGCTTGCGCTCGATTCGCTGTCCGGACTCGCCTCTGTTCTTCCCCTCGTTTTCTTGTCCTCTGAGGATTTTATTTTTCTTATCCCTTTTTCCTCCTCCTCCTCCTCCTTCCGTTCTTCCCGCCGGTTTCAACATGTCGGCCAAATTTTAAAAATCCCTTAAAAATAAACTGAGGGAGGAAATCTTGTCCATCCTTCTTCCAGAGCAAAAACTTGAATTAAATCTAAAAAGCAGACTGAAAGTTGTGCAGTTGAATAAACTCCCCTCCTCCTGCTCTCCTCTCGTCTTTTCTTTCCTCTCTTCTGCGTCTTGTTTCGTCCTCGCTGGGTGCTTTCAGACTTCGAGGTCTTTCGATGTCGAAGAAAACATCGACCTCCAGCATCCTGTAGAGCTGCTGCTTTTCTGCTGGACTTTTCTTTTTGCCGCAGATTTTTGCTGTTCTTCTTCTTGTTTTTTCCCCGTGTTGTTTTGCTCTCGTGGTCGTACGGCAGCAGCGGCGGCGGTCGGAGCGTCGGGGCCCCGGAGATGTTCGGGATCCAGGACAACTTGCCCCGCGGGGCCACGGCCAGCATGAAGGAGGAGCCGCTGGCCGTTCGCTCTTGGATGCACTCGGCCGGTGTGGTGGACGCCAACACTGCTGCTCAGAGGTAAACTCACCGCCGCCCCAGAGGCATCCTGGGAGCTGTAGTCCCAGCGGACAAACAGCCGTTCAGCAGGAGGAGACGCTTTAATTCACAGTAATCGTCATGAGTGTAAAGTGTGCAGCCGAAACGCTGCTGACGAAGTGTTTCAAAAGACACGCAGAGTTGCACTTTATTACACGGCAAAGAGGTTTTATTCTGCAGCTCGAGTTAAGAAAAGAAAAGAAAAGAAAAGAAAAGAAAAGAAAAGAAAAGAAAAGCTTCTTATAAAAAAACAGAGTTGGAGTGAATATTCGTCTGTCAGGAGTTTTTTTCTTCAGATTGATCAGTGTGTATCTTTCCAATATTTGTGCTCAGAACAAAGTGAAGTTCACAGTCAGACGTGTTTCCTGAGTTTGATTCTTCACAAAGAATCAAATCTGAAATATTCTTGTGATATTAATTCTCACAGGTCTGATATTTTTAAAGATAAATAATTAAAAATAAGAATCAGTTTCTGAGTTGCAGAGAATTTAAAAGATGACTGAATGTTTATTAAAGAGCAAAAATCTTCTTTATTTCATTCTGGTGATTTTATTAATAGTCATCTTCATGTTAATGTGAACAGAAACACTGTGTGTGTGAAATCTAATATATTCTATATAATATTTGTCACATCAGAGACGCAGTGTGGCCGTCGGAGGACGTGTTGGCTCGCAGCTGCAGGTCAACCGTGCTTTCATATTTCTGACATCAAACCTTCAAAACTGTTCAAAAAGTCAAATATGATAAATTGTCAAATTAATTTACTGATAAACACAAAATAATTCTGAGCTGATGTTTCATGTTATTCACATTTATCACTTTGATAAACATTTTACAGTAATGCTTCTTTTTAAATCAGCAGTGAAGAACGTCAGGATAATAAACATCCGCAAACCATCGACTGTAATTATAAAATTGTTATGAATGTTAATTATTAAAATAGAATAAAATGAATCATGTAGGATTTCTGTCTGTTACAGCTGTGAACAAACCTGATGTTTGACATTATTAATAAAGGTTTTTATGATTTACAATACTAATATAAAAACGTGATGAAATACAGTTTATATTCAAACACATCACGCTGTCAGTTTATCTGCTCAGACTCAGGTGGAAATGAAGTTCTGTTATTTGAATCAAATCTATAAATGTTATAGAAAAAAGTTCATTATAAATATAATTGATGCAGCAGAAGGAACGATGAAGCTGTCAGAGTGATGAGACGCGGCCGTGTGTCCACGCTGCAACGTTAAACACTGAAACATTAGAAAATAAAGATTGTGGTGAAATAAAGAATCAAGTTATGAATCATTTTTACGCATGAACAATGTTGTGAAAACTTGATATTTTATTTTGTGCTGTACTTTAAATTTCTACATTTTGATCTGAAATAGTGAAAAAGGATTTTACAGATGTTAAAATGTGCCGTCTCAGCACGCCGGGATGATCAGAACCGGGTCACCGTGTCCATCAGAAACACCACGCTTCAGCTTTTAAACATCCACACGGAGATGAAAGTTATTGTTTGACTTGTGTGAAATATTGTTTCATATAATAATTTTTAACTGGATGTGAAGATGATTTTAAACACTGATGCATGAAATATGATTCTTCTTCTCACAGATTCACAACAAAAGTATAAATAAATGAAACTAAATAAAAGGTTTGAATAATAAATCGCACTGTTCCACGTCAGGAAACTTAAAGTCAAGTATGACTATAATTAAAAGTTTAGATGTGAAGATTAAAAGATTTGTATAGAGATGAACTGTAAAATAATATGAAAATTATAATCAAGTTAATTTTGAACACATCATCAGTTTAACTCGAGGTCAAAGGTCGTTTGTGACGGACGTCTACAAATTACCTGAAATGATTCAAAATTAGAAAAATAAACATTGTTATAAAACAGCAGAATAAACTGGAGTGAAGGGAGACGCTGGAGACTGACGTCACAAATCAAACATTGTTTTTTGCGTTGTGTGAGAAAATTATAGAGGTTGAGACAAGCTGATCTCAGAACAGCAGCGGAGTTAAAACCTGCATCGGTGATCAACGATGTCAGCTCCACACACCCTCACACACACACACGCACACACACACACACACACACACACACACACCCTCACACACGCACACACACACACACGATCTTTAATATCCAATCCGATAATTTTCATGATTTCTTCACCACTCTTCTTTTTAAACACACACACTTATTATAATAATTGTTATTGTAGTGTGTGTGTGTGTGTGTGTTTGGTGTGTGTGTGTGTGTGTGTGTGTGTGTGTGTGTGTGTGTGTGTGTGTGTGTGTGTGTGTGTGTGTGTGTGCAGGGTCAGAGCTGCAGTTTGACTCCTCCATCATGAATATTGATGGCTGGCCGTGGCCGTGTGATGGTGTTTGCTGTGGATTTGAACATGTTGTTGTGAACATGATTCATTCATGTGGAGGTTAAAGCCCGCAGCGCCGTGTCACAGCTCGCCGAGCGCTCTCACACTTTTATGAATATTTAGACCTCAGATCCTTCAGTTCACTGAATTATTACCTTCAATTAATATTCATGCTGTGATAAGAAGGTGTGTGACATGTTCCGGAGTTTAAAGGTGAAATCACTTCACCAGTTAATACATGAAGATATTGTTGAGTGTGTCGGAGGAAACACTCCATGACCACCTGACGTCTCTTTATAACTCACACATGTCAGAGACGCTGATTAATTGATAACGTGTCTGATGTGAAGTGAACGCACGTCGCACTTCTGTTCTCTGAAGAGCGTTTGATTTCAGGTCACATGAGAGAAATTAAATGATTTCAGTTGTTTCTAAGCGTCGTCACGGGTCCAGCTGTTTCACCAACAGAACCAGCCGTGGTTCTATTCATCGCTGCTCCACACGTGGTGTTGAGAAGCTGTTGGACTCGTCCGTCCAGGAGAGATGACTTTATATGGAGACGCGTGGTGGGCGGAGTCACGGCCCACTGGACACACGTTCAGTTTTTACTCATTTGTTTTTATCGCTATGTTTCCGTTTGACTTTCACGTCGCTGCATTGAATTGATATATATACAAATTAAAGTGTTTGAATGTTCAGTAGTTTGTTCTGATCGTCCTTCACACTCGTTTACTTTAATTTCATTTATATTTCTGCATATAAAAAAGTTGAGTTTGAATTTTTCTGATTATTAAGAAATACAGCCGGTGCTCTGATCGTCTGTCTGTCTGTGTGTCTCAGCGGGGTGGGGTTAGCCCGCGCTCACTTCGAGAAGCAGCCTCCATCCAACCTGAGGAAGTCCAACTTCTTCCACTTCGTGCTGGCGCTGTACGACCGGCAGGGTCAGCCGGTGGAGATCGAGCGCACCACCTACGTCGATTTTGTGGAGAAAGAGAAGGTGAGAAACAGCGGGAGGAGCCGGGACACAAAACAAACATACTGGACAAGATTTTCTGTTGAATGTAGCGAACAAAGGAGAAATGAAACACACCCATGTCAGAGCCTGCTAAGCCCCGCCCCTGCAGGTTTATCCACGTTTGAAGAAGGAGACAGCATAGAAAACAAACGCACTCCTGAGCCTAAGCAATCACAGAAGTTTATTACTGGACAGAAACCAAACGCTCCCTCAACTGCTTACACTTTATTACAATTGCAGTCTCATCTCCACCCGGGTGGAGCTGAATCGACCTGATAGTGGGTTTGATTGGTTGTCTTGTGTTTCAGGAGCCGACCGGAGAGAAAACCAACAACGGGATCCACTACAAGCTGCAGCTGCTCTACAGCAACGGTGGGGGCGCTTGTTTTACATCACAGGACTGTAAATAAACATTTGATACATCTGATCATATTATTGAAGTACATGACGGTAACATATTGATGGTGTGTGTGTTCAGGAGTGAGGACGGAGCAGGACCTGTACGTCCGGCTGATCGACTCCATGACCAAACAGGTAAACTATTGATTATTGATCATCGTTAGTTCAGACTCACTGAAGAACATCTGAAGTCAATCGGCCATCTGATCACATGACCAACAATTTCCAGTTAACTGACCAATAGGAGAGAGGGAGATTTCAGAATAAGAGTGTGTCTCTCCTACAGTCTGAGCTGTCAGATTCAGTTTCAGGACGACTCCTCTCCGACACCTCAAACATTTCCTGACAGGTTGTTGTTTTTTCGGGTCAAACAGACTTCTCCACCTCCTCTCCTCCTCTCTTCCTCCTCCTCCTCCTCCTCCTCTCCTCCTCTCTTCCTCCTCCTCTCCTCCTCCTCCTCCTCCTCTCCTCCTCTCCTCCTCTCTTCCTCCACCTCCTCTCCTCCTCTCTTCCTCCTCCTCTCCTCCTCCTCCTCCTCCTCTCCTCCTCTCCTCCTCCTCCTCCTCCTCCACCTCCTCTCCTCCTCTCCTCCTCTCCTCCTCTCTTCCTCCACCTCCTCTCCTCCTCTCTTCCTCCTCCTCTCCTCCTCCTCCTCCTCCTCCTCCTCCTCTCCTCCTCTCCTCCTCCTCCTGCACCTCCTCCTCCTCCTCCACCTCCTCCTCCTCCTCCACCTCCTCTCCTCCTCTCCTCCTCTCTTCCTCCACCTCCTCTCCTCCTCTCTTCCTCCTCCTCTCCTCCTCCTCCTCCTCCTCTCCTCCTCTCCTCCTCCTCCTCCTCCTCCACCTCCTCCTCCTCCTCCACCTCCTCTCCTCCTCTCTTCCTCCTCCTCCTCCTCTCCTCCTCCTCCTCCACCTCCTCTCCACCTCTCTTCCTCCTCTTCCTCCTCTCCTCCTCCTCCTCCTCCTCTCCTCCTCTCCTCCTCCTCCTCCACCTACTCCTCCTCCTCCTCCTCCTCTCCTCCTCTCTTCCTCCACCTCCTCTCCTCCTCTCTTCCTCCTCCTCCTCCTCTCCTCCTCCTCCTCTCCTCACCTCCTCTCTTCCTCCTCCTCCTCCTCTCCTTCTCCTCCTCCTCTCCTCTCCTCCTCCTCCTCCACCTCCTCTCCTCCTCTCTTCCTCCACCTCCTCTCCTCCTCTGTTCCTCCGCCTCCTCCTCTCCTCCTCCTCCTCTCCTCCTCCTCCTCCTCCTCCACCTCCTCTCCTCCTCTCTTCCTCCTCTTCCTCCTCTCCTCCTCCTCCTCCTCCACCTCCTCAGTATATTTTATTTCCTGGATCTGTCTCTCTGCTCTCTGATATTGTTTAAACCCATCCTGAGCAGATCTCAGTTCAGATGTAATCGGAGCCATTAATCGTCTCTGTCCAGACACACACCGAGTGTTTCTTCGTCCTGTATGATAACGTTTGTTTCTGTGTCATCGCGTGGTCGTCAGTCTGTACGAGCCGTCAGACACTCTGAGACAAACAAATCTGTGTTCAGTCGACACGTGAACATGTCAGAGCGACACTGACGAGTCAAACGAAGCTGCTCAGATTCAGGCTCTGCACTCCTGGACCAATCAGCATCCTCTGAGGTACGTCAGTCAGCTGTGGGCGTGGTTTACGTGTGATGACCAATGAGAGACCGTGTTTGTGTATCTAAGGTGTCTCCTCAGAGTTAACTCATCGCTGTGTCACTGCAGAGGAGACGTTCGAGGATCACGTCTGTACCTGAGCTGTTCAGCCTCCAGAGCGTTCAGCTGGCGAAGCTAAGAACATCAGTAACAACGGAACAGTTCAAGGAAACACTCACAACCACCATGTGACCGAGCTGCTCCAATAAGAAAATAATCAACGTGACACGGAGACGAAACATTACGGCAACTCTGAGGGGACAAACTCCTCCTCTGAGCTCTCTGCTGGAGTGTTTGATAACTGCTAACAGTTCAGATGTACTTCACATCAAATCTGTTATTTCTTCACGTTCTGTTGATACTTAAAGTTAATTTTTTGAAAGTTTGAAACTAAAATCCTACATATTGAACCTTGACAGAATATAAAGTGTTTACAAGACACGCTGGGGTCTAAAGACTGATGGATGAGCAGAGTGTGTGATGCCCGGTGCAGCCTGCAGGAGGCGCTCTCACGGCTACAGTCACTCTGTGATGAAAAGGCTTCAGTCAGCACTCTGTACAGTGACAGTAATGGAAACCAGCAGCACAGCAGTCACAGCATTTAAACCTAACGAGTCATTCAATTAGTGAGCTTTTAACGAGCGTGCCCGTCAGGCGTCGTTTGCGTCGTATGATCCGCTCTTTGTGGAGAAGCTTTCATGGTTCCAGCTGTTCGGTCTGAACGTCTGCAGGCTGCAGCTGTAATGAAACAGAGAGGATCAAATGTTTGCCCTCAGTTCAGCCGCGCCGCACGCTGCTAATCGCTAATAATGACTCATAATGGAGACAAATGGAACGAGCCTTTAATTGAGTTGTTTCTGCTGCCGGAGGAGACGCACACACACAAGGTTCACACCTGAACACCACTCATACACCTGTGTGTGTGTGTGTGTGTGTGTGTGTGTGTGTGTGTGTGTGTGTGTGTGTGTGTGTGCATGTGTGTGTGTGTGTGTGTTGCAGGCCATCATCTATGAAGGTCAGGACAAGAACCCTGAGATGTGCCGAGTTCTGCTGACGCATGAGATCATGTGCAGGTGGGAACATCTTCTTCTTCTACTGCACATACTGCACCTGCACAGCTGGTCCACAGGTGCATCAAACCAGGTCTGAGATATGAAACCTGGTCCAAACACACCTGAGGAACAGGTCTGACGACATTCAACATAATGAGATTGCAATGCTTTCAGGCTTTTTCTGGTCCTGTCACACCTGACAGACTGTAGAACAGTCACACCTGGTCCTGACAGACTGTAGAACAGTCACACCTGGTCCTGACAGACTGTAGAACAGTCACACCTGGTCCTGACAGACTGTAGAACAGTCTGTTTCCTGTAAAATTCAGTGAAATTTAGAATCAGTGTTCGCTGAGACGCTGTAACAGCTTTATTATTCTGTCTTTGTCTCTTTCAGTCGCTGCTGCGATAAGAAAAGCTGTGGAAACAGGAACGAGACGCCGTCAGACCCCGTCATCATCGACAGGTAACAGATACTGACACACACACACACACTCTCTCTCTCTCTCTGTTATCATGCAGTGTGTTGATCTGAATGTATTTCATGCTCTCTCACACACATTATTTTAATAGCAACATTTTTTCCTGCCTAGCTGGCCTGTGTGTGTGTGTGTGTGTGTGTGTGTGTGTGTGCTACTATAATTCAAACCTGATGTATAAATCTGTGTGTTTATAATTCAAATCAACATGTCAGAGTGTTTCTGTGCTGATACTGTCATCACTGACAGAGACGGAGTGTTATGGCCGATACAGGAAGTCATGTTTGAACAAACACTGACAGTGTGTGTGCTCGAGTCTATGTGTGTGCGTGTGTGTGTGCGTGTGTGTGTGTGTGTGTGTGTGTGTGTGTGTATGTGTCTGCATTCTCACGTTATCAATCACAGCTCAGTTCAAATAAATGAAACATCATATCCCATCATGCATTGCACACCCTGATACAGAGTTGGGCTTTCAGCCCTCATCACCCACTGGTTCTCTGTTAGACGTAATTTTTCTCTATGTTGCAGCTTCACGTTTGTGTAGGCTGAGTTTCTGTCCCTCTCTCATCACATCGCTGTGTTTATGCTCGGGTTGGGTTGAACCTCTCGCTGGGGTCAGAACACACCCTGGTTTGGTACCAATCACAGTTATAGATTGTCCAGTTTTCTCATAAAGCAACAGTCAGCCTTGATGCCACAGAAACAGCTAGAAATGTCTGCAGGTGTCCTTAAAAATATCTGGTGGTGTGACTGTTTGGCTCCTTGTTGGCTGTAATAACTCCACCTCCATCACCTCCATCACCTCCATCACCTCCACCTCCATCACCTCCATCACCTGCACCTTCATCACCTCCATCACCTCCATCACCTCCACCTCCATCACCTCCATCACCTCCACCTCCATCACCTCCACCTTCATCACCTCCATCACCTCCATCACCTCCACCTCCATCACCTCCACCTTCATCACCTCCATCACCTCCACCTCCATCACCTCCATCACCTCCACCTCCATCACCTCCACCTTCATCACCTCCACCTCCATCACCTCCACCTCCATCACCTCCATCACCTCCACCTTCATCACCTCCATCACCTCCATCACCTCCACCTCCATCACCTCCACCTCCATCACCTCCATCACCTCCACCTTCATCACCTCCATCACCTCCATCACCTCCACCTCCATCACCTCCACCTCCATCACCTCCATCACCTCCACCTCCATCACCTCCACCTTCATCACCTTCATCACCTCCATCACCTCCATCACCTCCACCTCCATCACCTCCATCACCTCCACCTCCATCACCTCCACCTTCATCACCTTCATCACCTCCATCACCTCCATCACCTCCATCACCTCCACCTCCATCACCTCCATCACCTCCACCTCCATCACCTCCATCACCTCCACCTTCATCACCTCCATCACCTCCATCACCTGAGCATGACGTGATGACCTGGGTCGTGTCTGAGGTCTGAGACTGGGCTCATGTAGTTGTAGTCCTTGTGTTAGTGATCATTGTTGGACCTGCTGATCGTTCAGCTGAAGTGATTCTGGATCTTTGTGATCAATACGGTTAAATTCTGTTGAGAACCATCAGCGTCTGATCCATGTTGGACAGCTTGAGGCAATAAAAGGTGGATCTCCAGCTGCTGCTCTGAATAACAACATCATTCCTACAGAAACTGAACTGGTCCGACTGAAACCTCCTCCTCCTCCTCCTCCTCCTCCTCCTCCCTGCTGCGTCTCCCCCTCCACCCCTCCTCTCTTCTCTCCCATGAGGAATCATACGCTCTCCTCTCCTCTTTTTGCCTCCCCCTCCTCCTCCCTTCACCCCTCCTCCTCTCCACTTGTCCTCCCCCTGAGTATTAATCTCATTCCCCCCTCCCCCCTCTCTTCTCTGAGGCTGTGGAGGGAGGAGGAGGATGGATGGATGGATGGATGGATGGATGGAGGGATGGATGGAGGGATGGATGGATGGAGGGATGGATGGATGGATGGATGGATGGATGGAGGGATGGATGGAGGGATGGATGGATGGAGGGATGGATGGAGGGATGGATGTGACTGCTGCAGCCTTTTGAGAAGAGAAGTGGTGATATTACATCGGCCCCTTTTTTTCTCCCTCTGCCTGCTGAAATGCATGATGGGAAGGTCTCCTGTGTTTTCAGCGGCGTCCAGTGAACAGGAAACATGTCAGGGTCAGACTGAGCTGCTGAGAGCACAAACACTCAGACCTGCCTTTTATCACACACACACACACACACACACACACACACACACACACACACACACACACACACACACCATTCTGTTCATTGTTCTACTTTCAGACATTGAAACCAGCAACATGAACCATCTGTCTTTACATTAACACTTATTGATCTTCAGGATGTGTGACAATGTTCTTCACATGAGGATGATTACTGTAAATGTTTCATTTAAAAACTGTTCATCACAACTAATCTGAAAACACTGGTTATAGTTGTGCTGTGGAACATTTTTTTGAAGCGATATAATCACAAAATACATTCTAGCTAGTATGTTCCTGTAAATTACAGCCAGGACGTCAGCTGCAGGTCCAGTCGAGCCAGAGGAAACCATGTATTGTCATAAAACCTCTGACAATCACAGCCTGTCCTGCAGGAGACGTTCAGGTACTCATGTAAAAGTAGAAGTTCTGATCCAGCTTGTTTCCTCCAGCACAGTAACAGAGTTCAGGCTCTGACATGGACTCAGAGTATCAGAGTAAAAAGTCTCCCTCTGAAGGACATTTGTGCTCAAAGCTAACTGAAGCTCACGTCATATTAATAGAATTCAAAGACTATTAAAGTTAAAGGTAGAATCAGTACGATTTGTCCCAGCTGTTCCTGAACGCACCACAAAGACAGTTGATTGTTGAGTCTCATTCCCAGGACGTCAAATAGACACATGTTGGGTTGGTAAAGCGTCCCGAGCAGCAACAAAGAGAGAAAATCAGAAACTCTGCAGATACGAGACACTAACACGGCTTGATTTGTTTATTTATTAAACAGGGACAGTGCACATCTCTCAGCCGGACCAGAATTAGCTACTAGCTAAATTTCATCTGTAGTCCCTGGGCAGGAACAAATAACATAAATCTAACACAGACAAGCACATACAAAAGAAAAAAAAAAACCTCATCACACAAGCAGCCTTTCAAACAACAATAACACAGTCTCACACTCTTATAACACAATACAACACAACAACAAGAACAAAATGACAATGTTAAGACACAAAAAAACAATGTTAAGATACAACACTAAAAATATTACAAAATAGTGAGATAATGTTTGAATTTATGGTTGATGGGTGCATAATTGAGTAGATTTAAGCCATGATTTTATCTTGGATGTAAAACCAGTAAATGTACTAATGTCTCTGATCTTGTTTGGTAGCGAGATCCGATAATTAGTGGCTCTGACAGAAAAGGCTGATCTGCCAAACTCAGTTCATCTGTGCTGCACCTCCGCTAGTCGTCCTCGTTGTTCTCTTGTTGTCTGGGCGCAGTGATATGAACTCCTTTAATGGAGGAGCAGCCAGATTCTGAATTACCTTATACAGTAAACTAACATCGGCAAGACACACTAAATTTTCAAAAGTCAAGAGTTTGTGCTTTTGAATGATGTTGCAGTGATGATGACTTGATGGTCTTTTGTCTAATACCTTGAGAGTTTGTTTATAGAGCGTTTGTAGTGGAGCAAGTGTTGTTTTTCCAGTTTGTGACCAACTTGTGACGTAGTATGCAATATGTGAAAAAATCATCGAGTGCATATATAATTTGGCGGCATCTAAGGGTAGCTGATTTCAAATGTATCTGAAGTTTCTTAGGTTGAATTTGACAGTGTTACACACCTGCTTTATGTGTTTCTTAAAAGACAACTGTGAGTCAACAGTAACTACCAGGTATTTATGGATCTTTTCCCCATTCACAAAGATATCTGGCTGATTTCCATTTTTCCTTATATAAAAATACATGCATGCGGTTTTGCTGACGTTTAGCGACAGGCAGGACTCTGAAAGCCAGGTGCAATTTTGGCCATTGCTGCTGTTAATTTGGCTGCTACTTCACATCTGTCTCTTCCATGTGCCAGGATAACCGTGTCATCTGCATACATTTGAGTTTCAACTTCAGGACATGCAAGTGGAAGGTCGTTAACATATAAACCAAATAATAAAGGGCCTAAGACTGAGCCCTGTGGGACACCAACAGAGCAGTTACTGAATGATGAAAGTTTATTCCTAACTCTGGTGCATTGTCTTCTCATGGTAAAATAGGATTCCATCCATTTTATAACATCATCAGAAAAATTAAAATTTGACAACTTTGAAAGAAGACCATTATGATTTACTGTATCAAAAGCTTTTTTCAGATCCAGAAAAACAGCTCCTACAGCACTCCCACCGTCTAGTTTTGATTTATTTTCTCAAGAAAATAGCAGGTAGCCATTTTGGTCGAATGTTTTTTCTGAAGCTGAATTGCATAGGATGAAAGAGGGCTTGTCCAGAATTTAGAAAGTCAATTTGTTGGGCCTATAGTTGGCTACATCAGTTGGTTCACCTGCCTTAAAAATGGGAACTACAACTGCAAACTTTTCTTCACATTCCAGTCTCCCTCTCTGTCTGTTTATGGCTGCTTACGTCTTTGTCTTGTCTCACTGACGATAGCATCTGGAAACAATGTTGGTTGTCAGTAAACATTTTACAAACATTTCCTTGTTATGTTCATTCAGAAAACCTCTCTGAGGAAACCAGTTTGCACACATGATGCACATTAGTGGAACGTGTTAGAACAAGACTGTATCATCTGCAAACAAACAGACGTTCAGTCAGAGCTGCAGGACAGCAGCTGATGTTCAGTCTCTTCCTACATCACTGACATTTCCTCAAAGAAATTCATGTTTCCTGTCGGAGGACGCAGCCACTTTTACTCTTTTGTTTATATTTTCTTTGTTAGTAGTTTCCTCTCTGAGCACTGGACCTGTCTCGACCGTCACCATCATGTTGTGGCCCTGCTGCTGTTTGACTGAAGCGCAGGTCGAGTGATCGTGCTGTTCATGCAGCTGTTAAACTCCCCTGCGGCCTCCTGAAGGGCCCGTGCCTCAGGTTGAGCCTCTGTGCGATGCTGTTTCAGCTCCTTTGTTCTGGGCCCTGACAGAAGCCTGTGAGGGTCACTGGTGACGGGACGATCTCCCGTCTGAACACTGTGAGAACGTTTGAACACAATGATCTCTTAAAAGCTCTCAGGTGAGATTTGCTCTCGATCTCCCGTCTTCTCTCCGCCTGTTTGTAGCTGATGATGAAGATGAAGATGATGGTGATGGCGGTGATGGCGGACCTGCTCTCATCTTTTCACGCTCTCGCTCTGAATACCAGATGTGAGAATTTTTTGGGGGGGTACAATCTCCTGTCTGCGAGCGTCTCTGGTGTGTGCAGCGTGGGATTATGGGAGGACGACGTGCTGTCAATCATTCAGAGGGCGTAGGTGTGATTTCCCTCTCATGCTGCAGGTTGGTTTGGGATGGAATCTCATTACCGGCCGTGTTTCAGGGTGACTGACAGCAGAATAATGTTTGGGGCCCCCAGAGGGCCCCCGGCCGGCTAAATGTTAAATGTATGAATGCATGGGAGTCAATGGAGAGATGAAGTGTAGCTGAATATTTTTTTCTTCCTGGGAAACAGTCACAGAATGAGGAGTGTGACCCTGAACACACCGTCTGCTGCTGTTTGACTGCTGAAACACAACGAGCACACACACACACACACGCACACACACACGCACACACACACACACACACACACACACACGTACACACACACACACGTACACACACACACACACACACACACATACACACATCAGGTCACATGTAATCAGAGATTTTCAACAACATAACAGAAAAAAATAAATTCTGGATAAAAACTATTGAACATCTCATTTTGTTAACAGTAGTGTTTTTCAGAATAAAAGCATGAGCAGTTATTCTGAATGAGCTGCTGTATGCTGATGTGTTGCTGCAGTGGATGACAACACAGTCAAGTTCTAGTTACACACTTTTCACTAACACACTTTTCTTATGATATAATGTTGAACAGCTTTGGACAGATTAACTAAATCTTCATATACACCTTTATACAATCACCTTTATTATCCTCATGATAGTATAGCGTAATCAGCACAGTTTGAAATCACATCACATATGAACCTCATCAACACGTCGACATCAGAGAGTCTTTGCACAGACGAGACGCTGATCGACACACGAAACAAACAAGCGCACTGATACAAACGAGATGAACACAGAGACTTGAGAGATCGGCCCGTATGTATCTCACATTAGATGAGCTCAAGAAAAGTTCACTAGCAGCTCTTCTGTCTGATCCCGTGACTACAGCTGCTCCGTCACTGGATCCTGGTGTCCTAACGAACTCCACACATCCTGACGAGTCGCTCACAGAGCTGCAGACGCCAATATCACCTGCTGAATGTTCCTCAGTCAGTGAATCCTTACAGCCTGGACTCAGGGCAGAAACCCTCAATAATCTGTAGAGCTGAGAGAGAGTGTGTGTGTGTGTGTGTGTGTGTGTGTGTGTGTGTGGGTGTGTGTGTGTGTGTGTGTGTGTGAGGAGTTAGAGGTGATGCATTGATCATCTTGTTCATCATTAGACCTCAAATGCTCTGATGGAGGAGACGCCCTGACTTTACAAACAAATCGCTCCTCTTCACCTCCACCTCTTCTACTCTTCCTTGTCACTTTGTCTTTCCTTCTTTTTCTTTTTCCATCCACATTAATTTATTCTTCTGTTTCTACCTCCACTCTTGATGAGAAGAGAAAAGAAAGAATGAACGAAAGAACGAAAGAAAGAAGAAAGAAGGATAAATGAGACAAATCTTTGTCCTCTAATTGGTATTTAACAGGTGCTTCCTCCAGTGCGTGCATGTGTGAGCCTGTGTGTGTGTGTGTGTGTGTGTGTGTGTGTGTGTGTGTGTCTGTGTGTGTGTGTGTGTGTGTATTGATCGTTAGTAAATGTTGCCGGTGGCGATGAATGTTGCTATTCGTCGCTATTGATTTGTGGTTTTGAGAGAAGAAACAAGTGTGTGTTTTTATTGCTGCTCTTTAAGCACACACACTGAAACACACCACATACACACACACACAAACTGAAACATACACCACACACACACACACACACACACACACACTGAAACACACCACACACACACACACACACACACACACACACACACACACTGAAACACACACCACACACACACACACAAACTGAAACATACACCACACACACACTGACACACACCACATACACACACACACAAACTGAAACATACACCACACACACACACACACACACACACACACACACACACACACACACTGAAACACACCACACACACACACACACACACACACACACACACACACACACAAACACACACCACACACACACACACAAACTGAAACATACACCACACACATACACACACACACACACACACACACTGAAACACACACCACACACACACACAAACTGAAACACACACCCCACACACAAACCACGCACACACACACAGACACTGCTGGTATTTCAGGAAACAGCTTTACGTTGCGTCAGATGGCCTAATTAACTACAAAGGTCTCTCTCTCTCTCTCTCTTACACACAGTGTGATTGACAGCTGTGTGTTTGTGTGTTTTGTTTTGTTATTTGTTTATTGTTGGTCCTGTAAACAAGTTCTTAACGAGGTGTTTGTTACTGAGCTGATTGAAGGAGGTGTCTCATGATGTCATTGTCGTCACCTTCAGCTCAGCTGTGTGTTTCTCACTGAGAGACAAATATCGTCTGAGTCGACAACTTCACTGTCAACATGTTGCTGTTGTTGTTGTTGCTGTTATTGTTGTTGTTGCTGTTGTTGTTATTGTTGTTGTTGCTATTGTTGTTACTGTTGTTGTTGATGCTGTTGTTGTTGTTACTGTTGTTGTTGTTGCTGCTAATGTTGTTGTTACTGTTGTTGTTGTTACTGTTGATGCTGTTGTTGTTACTGTTGTTGTTGCTGCTAAAGTTGTTGTTACTGTTGTTGTTGTTGATGCTGTTGTTGTTGTTATTGTTGTTGTTGCTGTTGTTGTTACTGTTGTTTTTGTTGATGCTGTTGTTGTTGTTATTGTTGTTGTTGCTGTTGTTACTGTTGTTGTTACTGTTGTTGTTGCTGCTGTTGTTGTTACTGATGTTGTTGCTGTTGTTGTTGTTGCTGTTGTTGTTACTGATGTTGTTGTTGTTACTGTTGTTGTTGCTGTTGTTGTTGCTGTTGTTGTTACTGTTGTTGTTGCTGTTGTTGTTACTGTTGTTGTTGCTGTTATTGTTGTTGTTGCTAATGTTGTTGTTACTGATGTTGCTGTTGTTGCTGTTGTTGTTGTTACTGATGTTGTTGCTGTTGTTGTTACTGATGTTGTTGCTGTTGTTGTTGTTGCTGTTGCTGTTGTTGTTACTGATGTTGTTGTTGCTGTTGTTGCTGTTGTTGTTGCTGTTGTTGTTACTGGTGTTGTTGCTGTTGTTGTTGTTGCTGTTGTTGTTACTGATGTTGTTGTTGCTGTTGTTGCTGTTGCTGTTGTTGTTACTGATGTTGTTGTTGCTGTTGTTGCTGTTGTTGTTGCTGTTGTTGTTACTGATGTTGTTGCTGTTGTTGTTGTTGCTGTTGCTGTTGTTGTTACTGATGTTGTTGTTGCTGTTGTTGCTGTTGTTGTTGCTGTTGTTGTTACTGGTGTTGTTGCTGTTGTTGCTGTTGTTGCTGCTGTTGTTGTTGCTGTTGTTGTTACTGATGTTGTTGCTGTTGTTGTTGTTGCTGTTGTTGTTACTGATGTTGTTGCTGTTGTTGCTGTTGTTGTTGCTGTTGTTACTGTTGTTGTTGCTGTTGTTGTTGCTCAGCCTGGTTACTGTCCACGTTGCCGTTGCGTCTCCTCAGCTGACAGAGCGGCAGCTCCTTTAACTTTCCTGTAATATCTCTGCGTCTTCACTCGTCTGCAGCAAATTAAACTTTGTCATTTTTTAATTTCTCCTTTCATCTCCTCTCCTGCTTCTGTCCATCAGCTGAGTCTTAACAAGAACAGACTTAATGAGAAACTGTCTTAACAAGAACAGGGAGGACTTAATGAGAATCATCTTTAATAAGTAGGAAACTCTCACAGACTCAGTTGATATTTGATTGGCTCTCACACAGGAGCAGCATGTGATTGGTCCGAGCCTCAGGCTGTAACATGAACCCTCAGCTGGATGAGCAGCACTTAATTACAAATGCAAATGAGGTTAATTAAATATGTAAATCAGCTCCATCATCCAAAGAACAAATGCTTCCTGTTTGTCTGAACGGCAGGTGATCGCTTTGACACTGAAGGTTTAACGAGGTCGATAACGAGCTGTGATCACCTGGAGAACCAGCAGACAGTCAGTAATTAGTCCTGAGGTTCCTCAGGGTTCAACCATCGGCCCACAAGAATTTCACTTTTATTTATCCACAACTATCAAACTTTTGACTGTCTCATCAATTAACCGTCCACAAATCTCACTTCAGACCAACATCATGTCCATCTCTCAGGTCTGTCTGACTTCCTGTCCGTGGTTTATTGGTTCCTTCTGAAGACGCTGAGCCTTAAAAACTCGCTGTAGTTTTTATCAAACAATCAGGACGAATATATACATTTGTTGAGGACAATAATGACCAGATTTCACCAGACAAGTTCCGGCTCCACAGTGTTTCCTTCAACTGGCTCTGCTGCTCTGTGTATCTGCTCCGGTGGTCCGGACAACATAACATCCATTCAATTTTCGGAATAAAACTCTACGAGACAAATACAAGCTGTTCTTCTGATCCTGCGGTCAGGAATACAACTGTCACTGCAGGTGTGACTCTCTGCAGACTGTTAATAACCTCGTCCTCCTCCTTACTGTGATGAAGAACAGGAGAGGAGGAGGAGTTGTCTGTTTTCATTTACTGTAATATGAAGAAGGAGAGATGATGGAGTCTTCATTATCTAATCTAATTATCTCCTCCTCCTCCTCCACCTCCTCCTCCTCCACCTCCTGTGGAAGTCCAGGACAAGACTCTCCAGGCCTGGAAAAACCTGTGTGTGTGTGTGTGTGTGTGTGTGTGTGTGTGCGTGTGTGTGTGTGAGCAGCAGTGATTGACAGCTGACATTAAGTTGTTTAGCAGTAAAATGTCAAAGTCGGAATATCTCCGTCGCTCTGTTTGACCCCGTCTGTCTGCCGTAGGAGGAGGAAGTGAAATCTGCTGCCAGCCGTCGATCACAGATCTCTTTTCATCCTGTTGGAATCAGAAACTTCTCAAAGTCAACATCAACAATGATATTCATGATAATAATGTTACGTTAAAAAATAAATATGAAGCTAGTTAGATTCACCAGAGAAGTGTATTGAAATGGAACACAACAGCAGGTAGTGTGATGTCATGTGCTTTTATCTGCCTTGATCTCCGCCCACGTCACGCAGTAACACCACTCGTCAATAGGAGGAGTAAAAGTAAGATGGCCGCTGACTTCTGACTATTTGATTGACACTATATTTTTGCAGATCGAAGCTTCTACGCCCGCCCTGCAGCTTACAACAGCCAATGAGTGATTGTGTAAAAAGGATCTCTGTTCCTTCCCCTCTTTATTGAGCCGGTTACACACCAGCAGATTGGACTGAACTGGCACCATGTCTGGCTCGGGCATCTGGTGTCTGTTTACAGAAAGGGAGGAACTAACAAAAAACTAATGTGCATTATGGGAAATGTAGGAACCAGTAATATGATGCTATATGCTGTGGAGGGAGGAGTTATGTATTCAGGTAGTCTCGTGAACATGTGTCTCAGTGTTCAGCCGGACTGAAGGTGAACACCTCGTCGGTCACAGTTCAAAGGTCACAGTGACCCAAAGAACTCAAGAACTCATTTGATGACTTCGACAAAAGTTCAGAGGTCAACACCATATCAGGCACAGAGCGCAGACTGTGTGTGACTGTGCTGACAGTCCAGATTTTCAACGTGTTTCTGTCAGAATCAGAATTATTGTCCGAACACACTCCATAAATTTCACTGTATGTTTCTGTCCGTGAACTCACACCAGCTGATCAGGTTCATGCTGTTGATCTCCAGGTGACCAGAAACTACAATTAATCTGCCTTCACTCAACATTTCTGAGTCCAGACAGACAAACAGAGACACGCCGGCGCCGTCTCCACGTCTGCTGCTCAGATCTAACGTGAGAGTCAGTTTACATCAGAACAGCTGTGACACATCTGGACCGTGTCTCATCTCTCCTTGACCTCCACTGCTCACTTTGTGTGTGTGTGTGTGTGTGTGTGTGTGTGTGTGTGCATTATAACAGCTGGTACTCTGTTCTTCAGCCTGTGATGCCATCTGACACACATACACACACACGACTTTTCATAAGTATGCAAAATCACACATTTTGTCTCAGGCTATAAAAGGATGATCAGTGTGTGTGTGTGTGTGTGTGTGTGTGTGTGTGTGTGTGTGTGTGTGTGTGTGTGCGTGTGTGTGTGGGGGTGTGTGTGTGGGTGTGTGTGTGTGTGTGTGTGTGTGTGTGTGTGAGTCATAATAGCTGTTAATTACCTCCATGTTCAAACCAGCAGCGGATGCTAATTAGCAGAAACCTGTCCAGCATTTGGTGTTAATTAGAGCGACAGGCCCAAACACATCTGAACACACACACACACACACACACACACACACACACACACACACACACACACACACACACACGCACACACACAGCTGTCTGATTTTACCCCCATCCTGTCATGTTTCATTTCATTTCACATTAAGAACAAAAAAAATTGTCCAGCATGTAGAGAGACTCTGTCAGTGGTTCTGAGGTCCAGCATGTAGAGAGACTCTGTCAGTGGTTCTGAGGTCCAGCATGTAGAGAGACTCTGTCAGTGGTTCTGAGGTCCAGCATGTAGAGAGACTCTGTCCGTGGTTCTGAGGTCCAGCATGTAGAGAGACTCTGTCCAGCATGAGGAACGTGACTAGAACATTACTAGAACATGCAGTCATGACAGTGAAGGTCAGGAGAAGAACACATCACACAGAAACTAGAATGAGAGAACGTTAGAGGAGAACATGTGACAGACGGGATGAGAACACACAGAGAACACGCTAAGAACACGGAGCGCAGCATGTTGAGGACACGCTGCTGCTGACAGCTCCTCTGGTCTCCAATTACAGCAGAGGTCAGAGGTCGAGACGCACGATTCATCATGCTAATCATGAAGCTGTTACGCTGCGTGTGTGAGTGTGTGGGGCTGCTCCATTAGTCCTCACACACACACACACACACACACACACACACACACACACACACACACACACACAGGAGGTTTAAGGTTTCTCTCATGATTTAAACAGAGACATTGGACTTTAACATGTTCAAGAGTGTTTAGCCTCTCAGTGTGTGTGTGTGTGTGTCGGACACAGACGATCTGGCTTCAGAGAGGAACACTCACCTTCTATAACTAATAGAACTGACTGACGATATTAATCCAACCTTGTTCATATCAAATAATTCATTATCAATAAATCAATATCAGCTGTCACAAAGAAATAAAACAGAAGAAATAATGTCCTATGAGGTGAAATGTCTCAGATGTTGTCTCCAGGTGTTGTCTCCAGGTGATGTCTCAGATGTTGTCTCCAGGTGATGTCTCAGGTGTTGTCTCCAGGTGATGTCTCAGGTGTTGTCTCCAGGTGATGTCTCAGATGTTGTCTCCAGGTGATGTCTCAGGTGTTGTCTCCAGGTGATGTCTCAGATGATGTCTCAGGTGTTGTCTCCAGGTGATGTCTCAGATGTTGTCTCCAGGTGATGTCTCAGGTGATGTCTCAGATGTTGTCTCCAGGTGTTGTCTCAGGTGTTGTCTCCAGTTGATGTCTCAGGTGATGTCTCAGGTGTTGTCTCCAGGTGATGTCTCAGATGTTGTCTCAGGTGTTGTCTCCAGGTGATGTCTCAGATGTTGTCTCCAGGTGATGTCTCAGGTGATGTCTCCAGGTGATGTCTCAGGTGATGTCTCCAGGTGATGTCTCAGGTGATGTCTCAGGTGTTGTCTCAGGTCTCCAGGTGATGTCTCAGATGTTGTCTCAGGTGATGTCTCAGATGTTGTCTCAGATGTTGTCTCCAGGTGATGTCTCAGTTGTTGTCTCAGATGTTGTCTCCAGGTGATGTCTCAGATGTTGTCTCCAGGTGATGTCTCAGATGATGTCTCAGATGATGTCTCAGGTGTTGTCTCCAGGTGATGTCTCAGATGTTGTCTCCAGGTGATGTCTCAGATGTTGTCTCCAGGTGATGTCTCAGATGATGTCTCAGATGATGTCTCAGGTGTTGTCTCCAGGTGTTGTCTACAGATGTTGTCTCCAGGTGATGTCTCAGTTGTTGTCTCAGATGTTGTCTCCAGGTGATGTCTCAGATGTTGTCTCCAGGTGATGTCTCAGATGTTGTCTCCAGGTGATGTCTCAGATGATGTCTCAGATGATGTCTCAGGTGTTGTCTCCAGGTGATGTCTCAGATGTTGTCTCCAGGTGATGTCTCAGGTGATGTCTCAGATGTTGTCTCCAGGTGTTGTCTCAGGTGTTGTCTCCAGTTGATGTCTCAGGTGATGTCTCAGGTGTTGTCTCCAGGTGATGTCTCAGATGTTGTCTCAGGTGTTGTCTCCAGGTGATGTCTCAGATGTTGTCTCCAGGTGATGTCTCAGGTGATGTCTCCAGGTGATGTCTCAGGTGATGTCTCAGGTGTTGTCTCAGGTGATGTCTCAGGTGTTGTCTCAGGTGATGTCTCAGGTGTTGTCTCCAGGTGATGTCTCAGATGTTGTCTCAGGTGATGTCTCAGATGTTGTCTCAGATGTTGTCTCCAGGTGTTGTCTACAGATGATGTTTCCAGGTGATGTCTCAGTTGTTGTCTCAGGTGTCCCAGGTCTCTCAGTCTGGATCCAGTCTGAGCTGGACTCTTCAGGTCCAATGTTGTTAAAGTTTCAACTCGTCTTGTCTAAATCTTCAGGTTTTGGTTTATGATTCATGACTTAATTCGGACACAACGCCAATGTGTAACGATGGTGTAATATCACCATCCCGACGCTGGTGTTGGAGGCGGGTCACCTGATGTCACAGCCTGCATCCAACCAAACATCAGGCTGGGAGATGAGGGATCACCTGAAGTCCTGGTCCTCACAAAGACGGCAACACCGGCCACACACACTGGAGATCCCATATGAATTCATCCTCATCTGAAAGCAAAAACAGCTCCTGTTGAATATGTAAATGAGCAGAACGTTCCGCTGCCAACGAATACATTTGAATACCAATTAGAGCAGTCAGAGATAATTAATGACAACTGTCAATTAACAGTAGGGAGTTAATTGATTAACCAGCTGATGGAGGAGGAGGAGGAGCAGTCACA
>NC_051058.1:24031821-24049321 GCF_904848185.1 Acanthopagrus latus
CTGTAGACCACCTGACGGTGTGTCAGACAAACAAAATTCACCAAAATAAAAGCAGGATACCTGGTGCTGTGGTTGGCTGTTGGATCTTCTGATCTGCCAGAAATAAAACAGAAGAAAGTAATTTTATTTCTCATGTTCATGTTTATTGCGCTAACGTTAGCTAAGGTTGTGACATTAATGCCAACTGTAGCATCGATGCTGCTGTCCTCTACAGTAAGAACAGCAGCCTCAGACGAGTTAACCTCAAAGCTCACATCCACTCGCAGTGAGTCCACCACTCGTGTCCTCACATCAGATCGGCCATACGTCCGTCTGTTAGTCCTGAAACAGGTCCTCTCCAGCGGATCTTGATTTGGTCAGTGGTTCGGTGGATTCTGGCGAGACAGTGAACGATCTTTAAATCCTTTAAAGGTCTTATTTGCAAGTAACAGTAAATTCTACGTAACATTGTAAGAAAGTCATGTAGAGCACTGTATCATCTGCATACAGGCTCATCGTCATTTTAACGCTCTGATTGTATAAAACAAGGGAACAGAGGGAGATCCACAGCAGAACTCTGAAGCAGACTGCTGCTGTGACTAACTTCTCTCTCGCTGAATATTTTACTCACTTGTGTCTTTTTCTCTGTGCAGGTTCTTCCTCAAGTTCTTCCTCAAGTGTAACCAGAACTGTCTGAAGAACGCTGGAAACCCACGAGACATGAGGAGGTTCCAGGTAACACACACACACACACACACACACACACACACACACACACACACACACACACACACACACACACACAGTGAATTCATTTCCCCAAAGGGCAGGACTTGGCTTAGGGGACCTGCTGTACCCACAATGCATTGCAGCAGGGCAGCCTGAGGCTTATTGCTTTGCAGATATAATATTAGAGGTCAGCAGGGAACTGTCGCTCTGCCCGTCTGTCTGTGTGTGTGTGTCTGTGTGTGTGTGTCTGTGTGAGCACCTTGTGAAATATTAAATTGAATTATTATCATATGATCCTGAGATTATTATTCATGTTTAGAGTGAAACAAATAGCTGCTGAGGTCACAGCATGCTTGCTCAGGACATTCTGATGGAGACGATGTTGACAGATTTCTGTAAGTCCTGACAGGAAGGAAACAGATACCATGTGTGGTGCTGGTTCTGAAGGTAGACCAGCTGGACAAAACTGGATTCTGATCCAAATGAGTGTTTGTCAGTAAAAGTTACAGAAGAATACACTTTTTTTGTATTAACAGTTTAATTGTAATAACTTAGAAAAGTGAAGAGAGGAAAACCAGAGAGAAAGTAGTGAAAATGAAAAAAAAAAGCAAGAAAGTTAAAGAAGAAAATAACAAAAAAAAAACAGGAGAAGACAAAGAAGAAGAAGATCGAGTGGAAACAGACACACACACACACACACACACACACACACACACACACACACACACACACACACACACACTCTCTCTCTCTCTCTCCACACTGCACTGGGCGATCAAGCTGACAGGATGTTCAGTCCAGTTAAACCAGCAGTGGAGGAGGGAGGGAGACGGGGTGAGTGAGCTGCAGTAAGCATGTAGAGAGAGAGAGGGAGACAGGTGAAGTCAGGTGAAGCCTCTGGACTTGTCTGTGGTTGTCGTGGAGACAGCAGGGTGAATGATGTGCTGGTTAGTCACCGTGGCGACAGGGAGGACGACCTTCTGCTCCGTGGACATGGATCAACGGCAACAACCTCGCCACGGCAACCGGCCGGGGATGATGAATGGCCACAGCTGAGTGGCTGCTGTGACATCACAGGGGGCGGGGCTACAGGGGACAGCACACTCACACATATCTAAAAAGGATTTTACTCAGTTTTAGTGTGTTCAACCTTTTCAAGATTATTTTACATCTTTGAAAAGTCTCTGGGGTCAGAGGTCGACTGGGTCGCATGTTTCCATCATCTGTTCTGCAGAAACGCGTCAGTGTGACATCAGAGCCACCCGGTCTTGAGCAGTCCACTATCATTAAAGTGATTTTCAGGTTTGCAATAATTTCCTTCATTTAGTTTTTTATACATTACATCAAATTTATATTTTTTTGTCAAAAGAAGAAATGCAGAAACTAAAAGACAACTGTTCTTTACATTTAGAGCATTTTTCAGATGCCTTTGTCCAAAGTGACTCACAGTAATTCATTCATTCACACACTGATGGTGGCGGCTGGCATGCAAGACCAGCACATCAGGAGCAGTTTGGGGTTCACTATATTGCCCAAGGGCACTTCGACACCATCCACTGCTCTGTTTCCTTAAGGTTGTTGATGAAGTTGTCTGTGTGCCTGCAGGTGGTGGTGTCTACGACAGTGAACGTGGACGGCCATGTTCTCGCTGTCTCTGACAACATGTTCGTACACAACAACTCCAAACATGGCCGCCGAGCCCGAAGATTGGACCCGTCTGAAGGTACGCACCTTTATATCAGGTCCTCCATATAAGGGATGCTGAGGAACTTCATACTTTAACCCTTGACGGAAAAATTAATCCAAGACAACTGTTAATTGTTTGAGGACAAGCCACAGACACGAAGAAAAACTCCTGCACTCCTGACAGGTCGGTACTGGTCGGTTGGTTGGTTTGTCAGCAGGTTTACACAAAGACTACTGAACAGATTTCCATGAAACTTTGATGGAGGATGGTCTCAGTCCAGAAGAGACTCCATTGGAGTCTATTAATTGTCATATCCAGACAAAGGGACGAATCCCGGAATTGTTTCTCCCTTTCTTTAACATTATGTGATGGACATTTGGATCATGATGATGGTGAAACTTCACTGACGTGACGATGCTCCAGTGTCGAGGTCCAAGTTCAGCTCACTGATCACAGCCGCACTCGTCAGCTGACTTCTGCTACGACTTAAAGCATCCAGACCAGAGAACCTGAACAGCAGAGAGGAGTGTAATCTGGTCTTTGAACAGAAGTCACCCCAGTGGCTTGTGGGTAGGAAGACCAGACGCCTCACCGTCCCCAGAGAGGACAGTGTGTGTATGTGTGTGTGTGTGTGTGTGTGTGTGTGTCTTTTCGCAGGCCGTTCAACCTCTTTAATTGCCCTCCTAATTAAAGAGGGTAACCATGGAAACCACCCCTCCCGTGGGTCGGACTGGTTCTGCCTGCTTCTCTCAGAGCTGCAGATTCTCGGAGTTAAAGTAGAGAAACCTGCTGGAACCAGTTTCATGTTTCACACGAAGAAGAGAGAAGAAACAAAGTCCGTCAACCAGATTAACGAAGCGTTCGCCTCAAGATTAGAAAATAAATTCCTGCAGCTGACTCAGATGACCTGTGACCAAACTTCAGTCTGAGTCTTTAAATTTATATCATCTTTATACCCATTCAGATTTATGTTGAGCGTGACAGCCAATCAGGTCTCTTGTGTCATGACAACACATTAACTCTGACTCCATCAGCAGACTGACAGCAGATCAGATTAGAGACTGAGATTATCAACAGAAATAAAACGGCAGAAAACTGAAAATAATTCTAATGAGAGGCAGGACAGGTGGGTCCAGAGTCAGGACAGGTGGGTCCAGAGTCAGGACAGGTGGGTCAAGTGGGTCCAGAGCCAGGACAGGTGGGTCAAGAGTCAGGACAGGTGGGTCCAGAGTCAGGACAGGTGGGTCAGGTGGGTCCAGAGCCAGGACAGGTGGGTCCAGAGTCAGGACAGGTGGGTCCAGAGCCAGGACAGGTGGGTCCAGAGTCAGGACAGGTGGGTCCAGAGCCAGGACAGGTGGGTCCAGAGCCAGGACAGGTGGGTCAAGAGTCAGGACAGGTGGGTCCAGAGTCAGGACAGGTGGGTCCAGAGCCAGGACAGGTGGGTCCAGAGCCAGGACAGGTGGGTCCAGAGCCAGGACAGGTGGGTCAAGAGTCAGGACAGGTGGGTCCAGAGCCAGGACAGGTGGGTCCAGAGCCAGGACAGGTGGGTCAAGAGTCAGGACAGGTGGGTCCAGAGCCAGGACAGGTGGGTCCAGACTCACCTGTCTGTGTGATTCTGATACAACAGCCTGTAATAGAACAGAATGGAGGTCAGGTGCTGTAATGTCATCTGAAGTCTTCAGTGATGAGATTAGCTGCACTCTCTCCCCCCCCCCCCACACACACACATGCACACATGCACACACTCTGTGCTTTCATTTCACTTTATAATTAATCTGCAGCTGCACTCGAAAGAAGAGCGAGAAAGTAGTCATTACCAGCCGTGTGTGTGTGTGTGTGTGTGTGTGTGTGTGTGTGTGTGTGTGTGTGACCTAAGCTAAAGCGGATAAAAGCCACGACCCAATTAAATCACATTCTGAGTGTGTATCAGTGTGTGTGTGTGTGTGTGACCTTCAGTCGTTCTGCAGTAGCGTTGAAGTGTTTCTCACTCTGTGGGTCTGGACCCTTGAAGAGGTCAGAGGATAAACGTGGTGATAGACTGTTTAACAGTGAAACAACAACTCCCATGATCCCACGCTGCTTCATGACATCATCAAACTGCATCTGTCCACGCTGTTTTGATTGAGGGACCCCCGCAACAAAATGTAAAGACTGATTTGCTTTGTCTCAATTCAGCGTCTGCATCCTTCGGAGGAGCATTTGAAGGCCAGTTACATCATTATGCCACATGAGGGCTGTCCCATTCCGAGGCTCCTCCCACTTTTCCCTGTTTTTAGAGGACGCACCACTAAGATCCTTTGCGGTCTAACATATCCAAAAATTATTTGTGCGCCGTTGCTCAGTCCCAAATAAGAAGAAAGAAAATGGCAACATCAAGCTAACTGTTAACTAGCTAATAATGACAATTATGATAACTTTACTGTGGAAGGGGTAAGGGCGGGAACATCTGGTGACGCAACCAGGAAGTCCTCCGAAGGCTCGACTGTCTTATTTATCAACGCTGACGCAGCTTCTGAAGGACGCAGAGCTGTGTGTTGATCAGAAACACAGATGACAAAGACAGGACACAATTATCCTGGTTCACCAAGGTGAGCTTTAACAAGCCTCAGGTAACGAGACGCTGACATTTACCTGTCTCTCTCTCTCTCTCTCTGTCTGTCTGTCTGTCTGTCTGTCTCTCTCTCGTCCAGCAGCCACTCCCTGTATCAAAGCCATCAGTCCCAGTGAGGGCTGGACGACAGGCGGAGCGACCGTCATCCTGATTGGAGACAACTTCTTTGATGGCCTGCAGGTCGTCTTCGGCACCATGCTGGTGTGGAGTGAGGTAACACACAGCTGATTGCTAACCAGTAATCAATACAGCCACCCGGCCTGTTATCACCACAGTCATGTGTCTGTCTGTGTGCAGCTGATCACCCCTCATGCTATCCGGGTCCAGACTCCTCCCCGTCACATCCCCGGGGTCGTCGAGGTCACGCTGTCCTACAAGTCCAAACAGTTCTGTAAAGGAGCGCCGGGACGTTTCGTTTACACAGGTAACAGCCAATCACAGAACACCTGGTCAGATTCTGAAATGTTAGGGGGACGTCCCCTTCACACTGTCCTCTCTGTCTGTCCTCCCCTCACCCTGTCCTCTGTCTGTCCTCCCCTCACCCTGTCCTCTGTCTGTCCTCCCCTCACCCTGTCCTCTCTGTCTGTCCCCCCTCACCCTGTCCTCTCTGGCGGTCCCCCCTCACCCCGTCCTCTCTGTCTGTCCTCCCCTCACCCTGTCCTCTCTGTCTGTCCCCCCTCACCCTGTCCTCTCTGTCTGTCCTCCCCTCACCCTGTCCTCTCTGTCTGTCCCCCCTCACCCTGTCCTCTCTGTCTGTCCTCCCCTCACCCTGTCCTCTCTGTCTGTCCTCCCCTCACCCTGTCCTCTGTCTGTCCTCCCCTCACCCTGTCCTCTCTGTCTGTCCCCCCTCACCCTGTCCTCTCTGTCTGTCCTCCCCTCACCTTGGCCTCTGTCTGTCCTCCCCTCACCCTGTCCTCTCTGTCTGTCCCCCCTCACCCTGTCCTCTCTGTCTGTCCCCCCTCACCCTGTCTTCTCTGTCTGTCCTCCCCTCACCCTGTCCTCTCTGTCTGTCCTCCCCTCACCCTGTCCTCTGTCTGTCCTCCCCTCACCCTGTCCTCTGGGTCTGTCCCCCCTCACCCTGTCCTCTCTGTCTGTCCCCCCTCACCCTGTCCTCTCTGTCTGTCCTCCCCTCACCCTGTCCTCTCTGTCTGTCCTCCCCTCACCCTGTCCTCTGTCTGTCCTCCCCTCACCCTGTCCTCTCTGTCTGTCCCCCCTCACCCTGTCCTCTCTGTCTGTCCCCCCTCACCCTGTCCTCTCTGTCTGTCCCCCCTCCTCTCTGTGTCTTTATTTGTCTTGGTTTCCTTCCTGCAGCAGATCAGTGGAGGTGTTTCATTTCACACTGCCATCAGAGTAATTACACACATTTAAATCCCATTAACCCTCAAACCAGACCGAACCTTCATGTTAACGACCTTTGAACACACACACACACACACAAACACACACACACACACACACACACACACACACACACACACACACACACACACACTCTTCTGTACGTGTGAGTGTGATGTCATCAGTCACATGACCTTCAGATTCATACAGCAGCTGCTTTCGCACCTCAGTGGTTCAGAGCAGCTTCGTCCTGCTCACCATGACTTGAACCACCCAGTTCCCAGCATGCTTTGCACCACGACTTCCATAAACAGAAGGTGAAATAAAAGTACTACAAGTTTTAGAGTACTGAGACATTACAAACATGTGCATCATCATCATCAAAATATATTTACATAACCAATAATGAAAGTTGTCTTTTTATTATTCCACATGTACTATTGTGAAATGTTCCAGCAGGTGGAACCTGCTCTGCTTCCTGTAGGGCATATTAAAGTGTAACACAGTCTGTAAAATCTTCCAGCAGGAAGCGGCAGCACAGAAGTACTTTGAGTACAAGTACCTCAAAGCTCCCAGTGCATCTTCAGTAAATCTACTTACTTAGTAACTTTCCACTCTGTCAGAGTCAGCAACCAATCAGCGCTGATCTGTACTACTACACTTGAACACATCACAGTGACATCACACAGCGAGCTGTTTCTATGATACAATGTGTTGATACGAGTCGTCATGCAGACAGACAGCTCCATGAAATTTCAATGAGTATTGATCGCGGAGTATTGATCGCTCCAACGCCTTCTGTCTGACCCAAGCACAGATTTTCATTTCCTCACACACACTGTTGAGTCTGAACTGATCCAGATCGTCAGGACACAATGAGACAAGAGACAAATTAAACTTAAGCAAATAAAGAAACATTCAGTCTGACTTTATCAAACCTTCCACCTCCATGAAGTCAACTACTCTTGAATATACACTAAATAACAACATGAAGACAAACTAGAATGAAAGTGAATTAAACTCATAGTTCTTGTTCTTGTTAGACATGTCAGAGATAAGTTTAAAAAATTCAAAGTCACGTCAGTTCAATCAACACCGATCACATCTGAAATACCAACAGAAGTGTCAGGAGTCTGGTGACAGTTCACTATGATCGGTGTCCCATCAGATCAATACTCAGTGATCACATCTTTATCAACCACCCTGAACCATGAGCTGTCAGTTCAACTGCTTATTGATCGGATCATTACACAGTCTGCTGCTCCACTGGAGCTTCATCACAGCCAATTAACCAATCAGACAAAGACCTTAGTGACAGACAGCTCGTAACTACAGTAAAACTACAGTAAAGCTACAGTATCACTACAGTATAACTACAACAGAACTACACTAAAACTACAGTAAAGTTACAGTATAACTACAGTATAACTACAACAGAACTACACTAAAGCTACAGTAAAGTTACAGTATTACTACAGTATAACTACAACATACCCACAACATGACTACAGGAAAGCTACAGTATAGCTACATTATAATTACAGTATAACTACAACAGAACTACAGTAAAACTACAGTAAAGCTACAGTATGACTACAGTATAACTACAACATAACTACAGTGTAACTTAAGTATAACTACAACAAAACTACAGTAAAACTACAACATAACTACAGTAAAACTAAAGTAAAGCTACAGTATAACTACAACAAAACTACAGTAAAACTACAACATAACAACAACAGAACTACAGTAAAGCTACAGTATAACTACAGTATAACTACAACATAACTACAGTGTAACTTAAGTATAACTACAACAAAACTACAGTAAAACTACAACATAACTACAGTAAAACTAAAGTAAAGCTACAGTATAACTACAACAAAACTACAGTAAAACTACAACATAACAACAACAGAACTACAGTAAAGCTACAGTATAACTACAAATAACTACAGTAAAACTACAGTATAACTACAAATAACTACAGTAAAGCTACAGTATAACTACAACAGAACTACAGTAAAACTACAACATAACTACAGTAAAACTACAGTAAAGATATGTGACATTAATAATCAATACATTAATTGATAAAATGTTAAAATGACAAAGACCTTAGTGACAGACAGCTCGTAACTACAGTAAAGCTACAGTATAACTACAACAGAACTACAGTAAAACTACAGTAAAGCTACAGTATAACTACAGTATAACTACAATGTACACACACACACACACACACACACACACACACACACACACAGCCACAGACAGACAGCTCGTAACTACAGTAAAGCTACAGTATAACTACAACAGAACTACACTAAAACTACAGTAAAGTTACAGTATAACTACAGTATAACTACAACAGAACTACACTAAAGCTACAGTAAAGTTACAGTATTACTACAGTATAACTACAACATACCCACAACATGACTACAGGAAAGCTACAGTATAGCTACATTATAATTACAGTATAACTACAACAGAACTACAGTAAAACTACAGTAAAGCTACAGTATGACTACAGTATAACTACAACATAACTACAGTGTAACTTAAGTATAACTACAACAAAACTACAGTAAAACTACAACATAACTACAGTAAAACTAAAGTAAAGCTACAGTATAACTACAACAAAACTACAGTAAAACTACAACATAACAACAACAGAACTACAGTAAAGCTACAGTATAACTACAGTATAACTACAACATAACTACAGTGTAACTTAAGTATAACTACAACAAAACTACAGTAAAACTACAACATAACTACAGTAAAACTAAAGTAAAGCTACAGTATAACTACAACAAAACTACAGTAAAACTACAACATAACAACAACAGAACTACAGTAAAGCTACAGTATAACTACAAATAACTACAGTAAAACTACAGTATAACTACAAATAACTACAGTAAAGCTACAGTATAACTACAACAGAACTACAGTAAAACTACAACATAACTACAGTAAAACTACAGTAAAGATATGTGACATTAATAATCAATACATTAATTGATAAAATGTTAAAATGACAAAGACCTTAGTGACAGACAGCTCGTAACTACAGTAAAGCTACAGTATAACTACAACAGAACTACAGTAAAACTACAGTAAAGCTACAGTATAACTACAGTATAACTACAATGTACACACACACACACACACACACACACACACACACACACACAGCCACTGATAACACAGACATCCTGAAGAGCTAACACACTCTTATAACTGCTGCTTGTTACGCCCTGTGAGCCTTCAAGGACTGAACACACACACAAACACACACACACACACACACACACACACACACACACACACACACAGTTTCTCTCTGTTCTCCTTTCTCTTTCCTCATCTCTTCTCTGTATGCTCATGAGGTAAAGAACTTTTCCCTCCAATCAGCAGTCAAATAAAAAATGACATCATGGTGGATTGAGGAGTGAGACTGAAGAAAATCCTCTTCCACTCTGGTGTTTATTCCTCCAGCAGCTCCGGCTCCAGCAGCTCCGGCTCCAGCTGCCGTCTGCTGATTAACTGCTCCAGATGAACTTGTTGATCCAAAACACCGGCAACTCTGTCATCAGATTACTGCTGGTCACATTAAACAAACAGTAGAAATGGTACAGACTTCTGTAGACAGTAAACACAGACTGTTATAAGCTCAGTATCTTTATTCAATCAGGCAAAGCCTAGAAATAAAAACAGTTACATCCTGACTAATCATATGACAAAAATGATATGTTATTACATGTTAATAGTGTACTCTGAAATAAAGTGTGACCACACCAGTGTCTGTCCCTCCCCTCCCGTCTGTGAATCCTGCAGACAGACAGATGTGTCAGATGTTTATTAAAAATTGTCCCCAAAAACAACCGAGAGGTGAAGCTCACAGCTAGCTGTCACTCAAAGAGGCCACGCCCCAAATCAACTTTAAGCCTTAATATAATTTAAGCCAGTGAGTTTTTATTAAAGATGTGATGGAACGATCAGTGATCTACAGGGAGAGTTTCATAAATCAATGAATGTGATAATATGATAAGTTAGGCTATAATAAATGTGTGATTTGTCGTCCTCAGCATTAAATGAGCCCACTATAGACTACGGCTTCCAGAGGTTACAGAAGGTCATTCCTCGTCACCCTGGAGACCCAGAGAGACTGCCCAAGGTACCACACACACACACACACACACACACGCGCACACACACACACACACACACACACACACACACACTGAGACAAACAAACAGTCTCTGATTGTTGGTGTTTTTTCCATCAGTCTGTGTTCTGGTCGGCTGCTCTCAGTCTGATAATCATCAGCTGCATCTACTGATTCTACTGTTTATCTACTGGGTTACTGAGTGTGTGTGTGTGTGTGTGTACAGAAGCACTGAACATTTCTCTCTTGATTTGTTCCTAAATCAATACTCAATCAATATTTGATATGTTGCCGGGTGAACACAAGTTGGAAGAATCTTCAACATGTTGTAAATAGTCAACTGATCAGAAGTTCTGTTGGCCCATTTGTCCTTCGTATGATCCGAGCCTGAGGTCAGAGACATCACGTCTGAGCTTTACTTTCTGTTTGTGAGTCACTGGATCATTTTACTAAAACATAATCAAGATAATCAATACAACAACAAATATTCTGTCTGCGGCTGCTGTGATGTGAACTGACATGTTCCATAATGAAAACCACGTCTTTAATAATTCATCTGTAATGGTTTTATTCAATTACCCACGATGCCTTGTGCTCAACGTGCAGCTGAGCGACTGCAGAGCGTAGAAACATCCTGAAACCTCTGACGTTCAGCTGATCACTCAAACATCACATCTGCTTTCAGGATTTAGACTCGTCCCGCCTCCAGAGGCAACATGAGTGACACTCAGATCGGCCAATCACAGAGCTGCGCTGTGATGTCATGTCACGCAGCCACTGAGATGTAGGTGTTAAAGTTGTTTCTATGTAAATGAACCAACACGACATTCATCACTGTTAGCTAACACACACACACACACACACACACACACACACACACACACACAAAAGAGCATTAAATTCAACAAACACCCACACAAAGACAAGAGATGATTGAATAAAAGGTAAGCCAGTGTGCGAGTGTGTGTGTGTGTAAAGCCCATTCGCAAACAGGGAGGTAGAAACAGTCAAATCAGGTAATCAGTGAGTGCAGCCATGTGGCAAGAAAGGAGATTGGCACAGACACACACACACGCGCACGTACACACATACACACACACACACACACATTATCAGTATGTCTCTTATCAGATTTATAAACAGAAATAACTTGTGTGTTGTTGCTGTTTCCGTAGAGACGTGTGTTTCCGTCCAACAGAAATCAGGACGCATTTTTCTTTATCTGAAACCAGAAGTGAGACGACTATCCAGCCACTCTGATACGATGCTGCTCGGAGAAAAGAATGTGGCTGAATCTGATTGGCCACTGCAGCGCCTTTGTCGATGATGTCATCTCTGGGCTGGCGTTAAGCTTAACATTTATTAGCCTTCCATTTATTTAGCAAGATGTCATGTCGTGGTCCTCCACAGAAATCACGTGAGCTACAAGCACAACACAAGGCGACCTTGAGAGCCATCTGCTGCAGTATCCTCCACACCACCAGGGGGCACACAAACAAAACAGACGATGGGCTTCCCCCGAATTTCCACTGGATACGTGTCCAGTGCATTACTGCTCCGATCCAGTTTTGCTCCGCCATCCGACAACCCCCACCGGTTGAGTTTTGAGTCTGCCACGCCGCAGTATGTTGGACAGCTGGTGTCGCGAGGCCGAGGAGTTCCTGCAATAATCACATGATCACTGCAGTTATAGATCTGTTATAAAAACAACAGCAGGAAGTGTTCCCGACCGAAGGATCAGCAGAAGAGCTTGTGTTTGTCTCTGTTTTGACATGTGTGTGCTGGTGTCAACACAGTGTTTTATTTTGAAAAGTAACCGGATGTTATAATGTTGTTTCGGTGCGTGATTTCCTGTCTGCTCGGTGCTAAATTCAGCTGAACTGCTGCGTCGTGCTCCGGCATCCACCAGAAATAGAAGTCCTGCGTATCTGTTCCGGAGGGTTCTGGACTGCCGGAGCTGGACGGAGATACGCAGCGGACCTGCTGGAAGAGAACACAGAGACTAAAGTAATCCATCAGCTCTGCTGGCGTGGTGGAGACGTGACGCAGCGGACACGTATCTGGTGGAAATTGGGGGTTGGATCAAACGTGGCTGCAGCCTCTGCAGGACAGTTTCTCCATGACTGTGAAGTCATGACTGTTGTTTGAAGGCTCAATATATCCTGTCAACACTTTGAATCTGCTCGACAGATTCAAGTCACTCGAATGTCGATTTTAAAAATCTTCTCCTGTTTTTAAAGAATTGTCCAGCTTGAAACACATTAGAAACTTAAACAATGAGAGCGTCTCTGGTTTCTGTGTAAAGATGTCAGGACAATTTCAACAAAGTCCTCCGGACGTGACGTTCATGACTGACGTGGTCCACCACACAGAGTGAAGTCGAAGCTCACATCACTGCAAAACAACACAAATGTATCGAGGTATTTTGAGATTGCTAATGTTATCAAACATTAGCTTGCTTGCTAGCTTGTGGAGATAACACACACACACACACACACACACACACACACACACACACACACACACTTTTATGTAGCAAGATTGTTTTCTTGTGATTGTAATTATTCATGATGTCGCGTTAATAAGGTTCATTTCCTGCTGCTGAGGCTGAAACAATGAATCTGAAGGATCAGTGTGTGTGTGTGTGCATGTGTGTGTGTCAGGGCTTAAAAGAATAATTGGTTTCCTCCTCAGCGATGACATCCCAACCTCCAGCTCTATCGCCGCGGTAACCTTGTTAATGTGTGTGTGTGGGAGAGAGAGGTGCTTGTCATCTCACTGTGTAACAATGAAACACTTGTAATAATAAGGCTTCATTTGTCACTATAAACACAGTGTGTGTGTGTGTGTGTGTGTGTGTGTGTGTGTGTGTGTGTGTGTGTGAATAAAGCTCTCATGCTGTGACACACTTGAACGTCGCTCTGCATAAACGAGCAGATTAAAGACGATCGGAGGCTGAACGCTACTTCACAGAGATGACTTCCTCTCAGCGTGAGTGTGTATCTGTGTGTGTGTGTGTGTGTGTGCGCGTGTGTGTCTGTGTGTGTGTGAGTGTGTGATCAGTCTAATAGTGACGGTCATTGTGTTCAAGAGGTCAGTGAATGTTATTTGTCCTGTGATGTGAAGAAATGTAAAGAAAAGAGGTCAGAAGAGAAAGATGGAAGGAAAGATGAGAGGAGGAGTGATGGTGGAGGAGAGATGGAGGAGTGATGGTGGAGGAGTAATGGAGGAGTGATGGAGGAGTGATGGAGGAGGAGTGGTGGAGGAGCGATGGTGGAGGAGTGATGGAGGAGGAGTGATGGAGGAGGAGTGATGAGGAGGAGTAATGAGGAGTGATGGAGGAAGAGTGATGTGGAGGAGTGATGGAGGAGTGATGGTGGAGGAGTGATGGAGGAGGAGTGGTGGAGGAGTGATGGTGGAGGAGTAATGAGGAGTGATGGAGGAAGAGTGATGGTGGAGGAGTGATGGAGGAGTGATGGAGGATGAGTGATGGTGGAGGAGTGATGGAGGAGGATTGGTGGAGGAGTGATGGAGGAGGAGTGATGGAGGAGGAGTAATGAGGAGTGATGGAGGAAGAGTGATGGAGGAGGAGTGATGGAGGAGTGATGGTGGAGGAGTAATGGAGGAGGAGTGATGGAGGAGTGATGGTGGAGGAGCGATGGAGGAGGATTGGTGGAGGAGTGATGGAGGAGGAGTGATGGAGGAGGAGTAATGAGGAGTGATGGAGGAAGAGTGATGGAGGAGGAGTGATGGAGGAGTGATGGTGGAGGAGTAATGGAGGAGGAGTGATGGAGGAGTGATGGAGGAGGAGTGATGGAGGAGGAGTGATGGAGGAGTGATGGTGGAGGAGTGATGGAGGAGTGATGGTGGAGGAGTGATGGTGGAGGAGTGATGGAGGAGTGATAGAGGAGGAGTAATGGAGGAGTGATGGGTGCAGCAGGGTGATGGAGGACTGAGGGGGCGGGGTTAATTGAAAACCCTCCTGAAGAAGTTTGTAATGAAAAGCAGCAGATTAACTGAGTGTGTGTTTAATTAAGATAAAGACTCAACGAGGCATTGTTCTGTTCTGCTGCCTGATTAGACACACACACGCACACACACATGCACACACGCACACACACGCACACACACACACACAGTCATGCTTTCATCACTTCAGAGGACATTCATTTAACCAAACACTCACCTTAAATCAAGTCTTCACAAGAAAATGTAACAATTTTCTTCATGAGGACTCGTTTGTGTGCCTTGTGTCTGTAACACACACACACACACACACACACACACACACACACACACACACACACACACCCAGAGCTGTCTGTTGGCAGAATGTTAACACAGAGTGCTCATTGAAGTGAGGTAGCTCAGTGTTAGGGAGGCTGTGTGTGTGTGTGTGCGTGTGTGTGTGTGTGTGTGTGTGTGTGTGTGTGTGTGTGTGTGTGTGTGTGTGTGTGTGTGCATGTTGTGCGTGCGTGCGTGCATGTGTGTGTGTGTGTGTGAAGTTTAATAGTACCGGCTCCATCAGATCACACAAAGAAACTCTTCCGTTAATGTCTGAGTGACCTGTGATGTCACTTCCTGCTCATCCATCACTGTGACAGACTCCATGTTTCTACTCAAAGACAGAAAGAAGTTCATGTTGAACATTTGCTGAATTTACAAGAAGGAGACAACGATGTAGAGTCAGTCTGTTTGTTCTTCTTCTTCATGGTTTATGTTTCCTGTCTGTGTGTCAGGAGGTGCTGTTGAAGCGGGCAGCTGACCTGGTGGAGGCGCTCTACGGGATGCCTCACAACAACCAGGTAACGTTTGCTCCACTACACATGTGAGACAGTAACTTGTTTACAGTTGGACTCTGGTAGGTTCAGTCTGCTTCTTAGTTCTGGCTGTTTAAACAATTCATGAGTGAAACATAAAGACACGTCCTCTCTGAGCAGGTCTGTCTACTAACCCTCACCTTTAAGATTCATTCACTAAAGAACCCAGATGAACATTATGAATCGATGAATGTGATTTTATTGATGATGTCATTGATCCGGGCTCCGTCTGATCCAGGTCAGAGTTCAGCGCTTCACTGACTTTAATATAAAAAGGTTGAGTTCACTCAGCTGGGAGGTTTCAGTCACGTAGAGACGAGCAGCCATTGTTTATATTCTTGTAAAGAAATTTTCCCATGATGCTCAGCGAGCAGGACGTCCCTCCTCCTCCGGGTTTATGACTCAGAACCTCCTGAAACACCGAAACACTTTATATTCACTCCATCGTCCCCGACACGCTTCTCAACCTGCGAGTTAATCACCCCAAACACACACGCACACGCACACACATAGTAACACACACACACACACACACACACACAGTAACACACACACACACACACACACACACACACACACACAGTAACACACAGGTTTAGTGAAGTGAAAGAGTAACCTTGAACAGAGAACAGAGGTAAATGCATGTAAATGCAACTGTAGTAATAATAATAACACTGTGTGTGCGTGTGTGTGTGTGAAACAAGCTCAACATGTTTTTAATGTGATCACAGAATAAAATGAGAGAATCAAATATTACTGAGAGAATAAAACTAAATACTTTTACTCGACCACTCTACATTTTAAAGTACTTAAACATAAAAACATTTATATACAAACAAAATATATAAAGTAATAACATTGTATGTTTCAGAGCTGGTTCAGGAATGATTGAGAAACAAATGTTGGTAAGCCTTTCTTTTACAGTCCCCTGATTATCAGGTATTTACCTGGTAAATTCATGGTAACACAAAAGTGTTACTAGGTAATTACCAATGGTAATAAGAAAGTAAATACAATATCTAGTATATATTTTGTTACCTATATTTACTGGGTAAATAGCTAGTAATTAGGGGACTGTGGCGACCTGCTTATTACCAGCAGTAATTACCTAATAACACACTATAATTTACCGTATAGTATAGTATAGTATAGTATATACCCAGTATTTTGGCCATAGTTTAATTTTTTTTTTTTTTTTAAATTTTTTATTTATTTTATTTATTTATTATTTACTTTCTTGTTACCATTGGTAATTAACTAGTAACCCTTTTGTGTTACCATGAATTTACCAGGTAAATTCCTGGAAATTAGGGGACTGTAAAAGAAAGACTTACCCAAATGTCTATATGAAGAACCAGAAACCTCAGAGACTGAACTTCTTCCTCCCTGCAGGAGATCATCCTGAAGCGAGCGGCCGACATCGCTGAAGCTCTCTACAGCGTTCCCAGGAACCACAACCAGATCCCATCGCTAGGCAACACTGCCTCCCACGGCATGATGGGAGTCAACTCCTTTAGCGGACAGCTGGCCGTCAATGTCTCCGACACTACGCAAGGTACAAGTACAAGTACTGCAGTACTGCAGTACTGCGGAGGGACTAATATGGAGATGGTCACACAACTTTAACAGTATATTTTATTACCACTGACACCAGAGAGAAGACAGAAGTGAGAAAGAAGTTCATGTAAAACATTTGCTGAATTAACAAGAAGGTCCAAATAATGCAGAATGAGTCAGAGACAGAGTTTCACAGAGTTTATAAAGTGTCTCCAACTCAACAACTACACTGACACATTTGTTAAAGGAGTCTGGTTCAGTCCAGTCCTGTATCAGTCACTGCTGAGCAGCAGGTTCCTGCAGTGTCTCTAAACCTGTGATGTCATCCTCTCACAGTTGGTTACAGTCGTAACACCAGCAGCGTGTCGCCACGGGGATACGCACCAAGCTCCACCCCTCAACAGAGTAACTACGGCAACACCGTCAGCAACAGCATGAATGGCTACGGCAACACCGGCATGCCAAACCTCGGAGTGGCAACATCACCCGGTTTCCTCAACGGCTCGTCTGCCAACTCTCCCTACGGCAGTAAGTATCAAGGTAAATACCACAGCACCACTTCCACACTACCACAGCACCACTTCCACACTACCAC